>NC_050594.1:14066118-14276118 GCF_013368585.1 Megalops cyprinoides
CCGCTCGCACCAAACCGCGAGCTTTAGAGGCCAGCGCTAACGGGAGCAGCGTTTCTCTGATAATGGGAATGCTCTGTAACGGGGTCTGTCCTTGAATTAAGATAATGATTGTAACCACGATAGCAAATTCTGCCTTTAATCTTGAAGACCCCTTTTGGGACCGCTTCTATCTCTGCACATCAAAAAAAAAGCAAACAACGCGTTGCTTTTCATCTTTTTGTGGGTGCGTGTTTGTGTGTGTGTGTGTGTGTGTGTATGTATATGCTACGTGTTTTGTGTTTGTGCTGTGTATTTGTGTGGGTGTTAGCATGTGTGAGTGAGCATGTGTTGGCCTGACACTGTATGCTACGTAATGTGTGCTTGGGGCTGTTCGTGTGGGTGTGCTAGTGTGCACGTGTGTGTGGTTTCCTGCTGACCCCTGGTAACTGGCTAACACAGGGGCACAGTCCTGCTTTCCTACCTACCCTTTGGCCCAGTGACCTCTCTGACTGGGCCAGGCCTAGCCCCTGCTTTGTCACATCCACACTTGAGCTCTGAAGGGAGCGATGTACACTGCCTTTCCAAGCAGCAGTGCACAGAGAAGGGCCTTCTACAGCCACAACCCCTCGACCCCAGGCTCACTGCCACTGTTATGACCACTGCATCTGTAGCATCTCAGAACAGGCCATGGAAGCTCTGCCTCGGTGCTTGTTACGAGCGATCCCCATGACCGCCCCGTTCACACGTGCTACCAAAGATGTTTGGAGATCCGACAAAAAAAAGACATGGCGCTTTAAAGGATAGCCCCCCTCTGCCAAAGCGAGGTGCTAGGTGCAGAGTCGTGACTAGCTCCTGATTCACTGCGGAAGTCTCCGTTTAGCCGCGGAGCACACAATGCCGATGAGACGGTGGCGCTCTGTTTCAGTCCGCTAATTGTTTAGACAGGGTAGCTCGGACGTCCCCGTTTCATCGACTGGCAGCCCTGTCGGAAGGGGGGAGGCACCGGGAGAAAGCTAAAGTAAAGCGTGGCGTGAGGTGATTTCAGGTGTGAATCCTGCATTCGCTGAGGCTCATGAAGGCTCTATACCAGACGCAGATGCTTGAGTGAACTCTGCTCTGGGTGAACTCCACCCACTGAATTCCTACCCACTTTACATTTTTATTTGACCGTGATTACATTAGTTTTGTGCCCAGTGTGGGTTTCATGTGGCTATAATGTCACACTGATGATTATAAATCCACTGGAAATACTCTATAGATTTCCTTAATGTCCTCTGGAGCGGAAGTTATTTCTGCTTAAAGGTTCATATTTAGAGTTATCTTCTTTTCTTTCATTTTCTTTCCTCCTTTTTTTGTGGCATATGTCTTTTTTATGTTCCTCCAAAAAAAATTATAGCAAGCTGTGAATCCTGCATTGAGATGAGCTCGTATCGTTGCCTGTGATGTAACCTGCAGCACAATTTCAGCTCCTCTTTCAGGCGTGAATAACGGTGGTTTCTCAAGCCATTCAGAACTTTTAAATTCACTGCAAAATCCAGCAGTGACACACTTTGGCGGCGCTGTAATGCAGTTCCGTGTGGAGAGCGGGAGTCAGACGGAGTGATCCAGTGGACTTGCTTCTCGCTGCATTCTTGTGCTTTTGTTCTCATCTTCAAAGCGCCGTGGCTCACTGTGATGGTCTTGACCGGCGTGGAAAAGGTCAAGGTCAGTGAGTGCATTGCCTCGGAGATGCCGTCCGTGGCCCGGAGCTGACAATCTGCGCTCCACCCAGCTTTCTCTGTGCCCTGGAGGACCTGTGTCCGGGGCCCAGCTTTGAAGTCTGGTTCTAGCGGGGTTCTGCGAGGTTTGGGGGGCTTCAAAGCGGCCCCCGATGGCCCCCGTGACATTTTGGCAGCGGCCCTTGGAATCCGACAGGGTCTGGGCCATGTTCAGCTGTCCTGCAACCCCCTCCGGCTGTGTCGTAGTGTTTACCCTCCCTCTGACGGGATTTACTCTCATTACAGGGTCCCCTCGGTCTCTGAGCGGTGAAACCAGCACGTGGGGGGCGGGGGAGGGGGGGGTGCCCTCACAGAAGGCACACTGCGTCATGTTGTATAATCATCACGCTTCTCGGGGGTTTTGATCTTAACAGATCGTGACATTGCTTTTTACTTAGGCTTGTTTGTTTAAAAGATAACCTTCACTTAATATTTGATTCTTGGTGAACGAGTGATTTAAATAACACTGCATCAAGAAAACGAACTAAATTTAACGGCCATATGTGATTGTAAAATGTTTGAATAAGAGATGCTTTCTACATTTTGGAAGAGACAGTTCTGCTATAGGGTATCCCAGAAACCTTTTTTCTGATGTCAAATGTTGAAATGTAACACATACAATAAGTGCAAAATCTTGCAAATCTAACCACACTAAATGCCTGCCTTGGTGGAGTACCTTACCACAGAAACTGGAACATATTTCTGCAGATACTAGAGTGTGTTACCATAGATACTGGAGCACACTACTCCAGGAACTGGAGTATTTACTAGAGATAGTGATGTGTGTTACTGTAGATACTGGAGTATGTTGCTACAGGAACTGGAGTGTATAACTGCAGGCACTCAGGTGTGGATTATTAAGAATTCACTCTAAATTGCCTCTGAATCAAAGCACAAATGAAGATTGTTCAAAAGCAAAATGGCGGCATCGCTGCTGCTGCACTCCTGGGTGTGCGCAGCAGCATCCTCTGGGCAGCGTTCCTCTCCAAACACGTGCTGTGTGTCTCCGCGCAGGTAGAGATTGAGAAACTGGACTACCACCACTACCTGCCTCTGTTTTTCGACGGGCTCCGCGAGACGGTGCACCCCTACGAGTTCTTCTCCCGGCAGGGCGTCAACGACATGCTGGAGCACGGAGGCCCCAAGATCCTGCCCGTCATCCCCCAGCTCATCATCCCCATCAAGAGTGAGTGTCCCGACCACAACCACGACCGCTAACAGTGAACCACTGAAACTTGTGCTGAGCCAGGAGTGATACTGTTACTAAACCACGGCCCAGTCCAGCACTTACACTGCCACCGAGCTATGACTCAGTGCAGTACTAACACTGAACTTTGATTTTGTACATAACTGACAGGAGGGGGATACACTGTATTCCTATTTGGTCGTCTCACATGATTGAACACCACAGATAAATTTCTTACTGAGACAAGACAAGCCTCCGGGTCAGGGCCTGCACCGGAAAAGTCATGCTCAAAAATAATGGCTGCAAATCCCCTGTGAATGTCTGTGCACAATACATACAGACCGGGCAAATAACACCTGACTTCCCCTCTGGTCTGGTGTTGATCAAACGCCTCTCAGAATAGGGTTACCAGTCAGGGCCGGTCACCTAGAAGGTCAGCGTCAGAGCTCAGAGGAGGTGCACGAGCTAGTATGGCGTTACTAAGTGTGGCATTATAATCCTCAGAGAAACACGCGTGTGGTAGCCCAGTGAGTCTCAGTTTCAAAGCACATGTCCTAACGGATTCCACTGAGGAACACGCTTTTCTAATTCTCTATCACAGAGACAACCTGAGAAAGGAGCACAGATTTCCAATGCTCTATCACAGAGACAACCCTGGAGTTTGCCAAGCTATTGGCAGTCTTTTTAGATTTGCGTGTTTGCCTTTGTGTGTGTGTGTGTGTGTGTGTGTGTGTTTGCTTTCCCAATTTTTTTTTTCGTCGACCTCCATTTTATTTACCCAGTCTGTATTAATTATTAATTGATTTCATTTTCAAGCCTGTGATTGCAGTCTGGCCATGCATTCAGCTGTTTCCCAACACATTTAAACAACAGAGAATAATTTATTGATAAATCATAAATATGATAAATGTATACTTCTTTGCAGCCTGATTAGCTGGCAAATTCACACCCGGCCCGTCTGTTGGAGAACTGAGATCCTATCTATCAGTCATCAGGAATTTCCGCTCATATTGAGCAATATGAAAGGCTTTGCATTCATCTCCAAAATGTCTTCACTGTCACTCAGTGCTTGCTGATTCCTAAGACATGCCAGTGTTCTCATTTGCCTTCTAAGGTGAGACCAAAGGTGATACACTCTTTATGAAAACACATACCTAGATATGATAATGGAATTTTAAATGACTCTTGCGTTATTAGGTTCCTCATTATTAAAAGATGCACATTTCTGGCCATGCGGCAAAGCTGCCGGGCCATGTCTATCTGTTGCAGATTAATTACTTCCAAATGAAAAAAGGAGTGGAGGGAGAGGAAGGGAAGGTAAAAGCTCCTGTAATCTTAAACGCAAAAAAAGTTCTCTGACATGAATATAGCCTCAGTCTCGCTCTCTGGTTTCTGGGGCGGCAGACTGAAGGAATGATATTTGAATTTTGATGATCACACCAGGCCACCTAATGAGAATGCACACGGTGCTGCCGAGGGCCTTCACTGCGGCGAAACGTACCGCTGTCTGTCCGTGTGACCCTCACACTTTAAAAGGTGCAGTTTGTGGGGGCGCACAGCAAACAGGTGTGTAGAGGAAGCACCACAGGTACTGTCAGCTGCGTTTGCTTTCCTCCTGCTAAATTCCTCTGAGCCCCTCTGTCCGTAGCGTTTGCTTAACGTGCCCTCTACACTGGTGTGTGATTTCCACCAGGTTTGAAAACAATATCCAGCTGCTTACCATTATGATCAGTGGTGTCTTTCTTACCCCCTGCTCTGTTGCCTCACAAGCCTTTTCTCCTCTACACAACTCCCCAGGTAGGTGTGATTTCTGTGGAGTTGTTTTGTGACAAATGCATTAATAGCTTCATGGACCAGCCCACAGACCCAGCCCCCAAGCCATACTAGAGGAGTACATGCTGCATATGCCCTATGATATTTAAATAAAGAAAAGGGGAAAAAATGAAAATGAGAAAAAATTTCATTTTGATAACCTGCCTTGTCATATTTTAATAAAAACCCACGTTAAGCCCACGCAGGCTGGAATGACAGTCATTGTTCCAGAGGTTGAAACTCACAAAGTATAGAAATCCAGAGCTTAGATGGGAGAATGTTTTATTCCAACACCAAACTGTACAAATAAACGTATGATAAATACACTGAGAATCTTGAAAATGTCAACCACCTGTGACATTTGGAGAAACAGGATCTACAGTATATTTATTTATATATTTTTAATTATTTTTGTGCTGGAAACCTAATAGACTAGCATGAATAAATGATTGCTATTCATATCAATTCTAATGCAGTTTGTACAATGCTAATACAACAGACTCAGAGACTCCTTTCGCAAAGAAAGAACTAATGAATAATTAAACTCTTACACTTTCTAAATGTCAAAGGCAGAAAAATAGTTTTTGCTGGTAGTAATTAGAATTATATTGTTTTTATATACGTTTTAAATACTGTCATTTTGAATGAGGACTTGTTACTGTGAGAGGAGAAAGGGAGCCAGTGTAAAATGCATTAATAACTAAGAAGGTGCTTATTCAGCTCATTCAACACTATTGCTATGTATTACCTCAGTTTTAGTAAGTAAACATGCTAATTTAATGTGAATTCAGCAAAACTAACAAAGGAAAATAGGGGAGGCGTCAAGTCCGTTTTCACCTGTACTGCTCCTGCTGCACAGAATCACTGAGGATGGCGTGTGTGTGTGTGTGTGTGTGTGTATGTGTGTGTGTGTGTGTGTGTGTGTGTCTGTGTGTCTGTGTATTTGTGTGTCACCTGTAATATCTGCCAGGGAGACATTTTCTCCTTCCTGCTGGTTTTCCTCCACGTCTCAGCGGAGATCGTGTCACCAAGTACTGAGTGAAGTTGCCTGTTTGTGAAGAATGCATTAGCATATTACCTGTTTTAACTGTCAGGCATTATTTGACATTGCAGAGGTGAAACATGCTGTTTTCAAATGCAGTATTTGTCACTGATCTCTGCAAGCTTCATATTTTTTCTTTTTCTCTCCACATATCGAAGAGTTTTACATATGTAAGAGTTTACAAAATATATTCTTTCTTCTTTTAAGAAATGAAGATTAAAAGTGAAGTGATATATTTATCTATCACTCTCTCCATATATATATATATATATATATATATATATATATATATATATATATATATATATATATATATATGTGTGTGTGTGTAAAATATGATGATTGTCATACACATAAAGTGAGAGAACAATGGCAACATAATGTTAGATCAACGCAGCTGGCTACTAGACACTTTCATATGCTAATCTTAAACTATCTCAAGCTAACAAGCTGGACAGGTAGATACTGTTGTTTACTAGGTAGACATGATCACCATGACGACAAGCTATTAAGTAGCTTGCTAGCGCAATAAAAAATGATTATTTTTTCCTATTAGTCTGCCAAAAGCTTTATTAAACGCTTTTTCCAGAAAATGGGCCAGGATATGATTTTATTTTCCTAGATGTTATGTCGAAAGCTTTATTAAATTCCAGTCCACCTGGTACATATCTGTCCCTCTGTTCTTCCATCTCGTCTGAGCCTAATTAGCTTGGTGTGAAAGCAGCACAAGTGTGATATATGTGATAATAAACAGAAAGTTTGAAAACTGTCTGGTATCTTTAAAAAGATAAACAGATATCAGTCCCCTAAAAGCCCCGCCATCCATACCTACCTACTCCTATAGTCTTTAGAAGTGACAGATGTTTTGTAGAGTCCCCACCTCAGTCCCTGCACTACCCCCCCCCACCCCGTCTGCGGGAGTGGAAGCTAAGAGCTGCTGCCTGCCAAATTGCGCCTTGATTGGCTTTCACTTATTCCCTCTCCCCTGCTGCATTTGAAATCTCTGATTGCAGCCAACCATTTAAGTCAAAGCCCAGCACCAAAAATTGATTTCAAGGAAGGAATGTGTGGGTGTGTGTGTGCGTGAGCATGTCTTGGTTTCATTTACTTTAATATATAGAGGATTATTCTTATCACTTAGAAAATTGCTTGGGATTGAAGGCTGAATCACTAATTCCTAATCAAACCCTTCCCCGGAGCTTTTGAGAGAGTGAAAAAAGAAAATTAAATAAATAAATCTTTTTTGCAAAACTCACCCGCTGCTTGCCTTTTGCCACTGACCCCACCCCTCCCCTACGCCCGCAGATGCCCTGAACACCCGGAACAGGCAGGTCATTTGCACCACCCTGAAGGTCCTGCAGCACCTAGTGGTTTCGGGGGACATGGTGGGAGAGGCACTGGTGCCCTACTACAGGCAGATCCTGCCCATCCTCAACATCTTCAAGAACATGAACAGTGAGTAGTTAGTGAGCAGTATGGTGTGGCTCCTCAGCACCCCCCCCCCCACCTCACATCTGGGGTTGGACAGGGGGTGGGGACATCTTTTCTGTCTCTCTAGTTGGTTTGTAATATTTCATGCATTGTTCCTAATACTGCAGAAGTCAGCGCTACCCTGCTACAGAGTAGCTGTGAAGTCTGTTCACAGAAATGCCAGTCTAGGGCCTAGAATTCTCTGGTCCCCTTCTCTGGTAGTCTGAGGAATGCCGCTGTAATCGCAGAGATATTTGGGACTGCAGTTACCATTTTCAGATTGGCACCAGATAGCCAGGACCTTTTCTTGTTGTGGTGACAGACCCCAGAAGAGAGCATTGAAAGCCATTGTGAGACGGAGTCTGAGGAGACAGGGGTGGCATTCAGTTCTGTCAGTGAGACGTGAAACGTGGCTTTGTGAATCATTCACTCAGACACAGGATTTAACAGAAGAACCCAACGCTTTATGCTCCCCTTAATCAATATCCAATTTGAATCTTGTGTCTTTTTAATTCTGTTACGTTATCTGTTGCTGGATTGTAAAATGAAAAAAAAAGAAAGAGAAAGAAAAGCCTGTCTTATTAATCTTATTCTTTATGTAAATCTCTGTAAATTGGCTGTCAAATCAATCCCGTAACCGTTTTAGAGTTGGTATTTCTCCAACACAGCGGTTAGCCAGCCTGCCCACGAGGAATAGTTTATCTCTGCCTGATAGCCTGCCGTTAACATTAATTATTTCTATTTCTTTTTTTTTTTTGTTAATATTTCCTTGCTATTTGGTCTTCTGTTGAAATCTGACCTTTCTGAATGTCTGACTGACTGCAGTGAATGTGTGCAATCATTATCCAGTGAATTATGACCTGTAGGGGTTCAGTTGGCATCACAGAAGTTTCCTGTCCCCAAGCACTGGATGAACACTGAAACAAAAATTCGGCAAGTGAATAGTGCCATAATTTCTGTGACCGAGATCTCTGTGTGTTCAGTTTTGAACTTTGAGTTTTGACTGGCTGTTGTCTGAGCACTGATTTGAATAAATGAGTCATAGAGAAGCACTGAGGTAAAAATGGAGGGCACACCTGGGGAGCGTGGGTATTGTGCAGTCAGCAAATGAGTCCTTACAGCCTTACATACCCTCTAAAAATGTTTCTTTGTCATGGTCAAGGAAGAGGATAATTAGAATCTCGTTACTCATTCATATCTGCGCGATGAGACATCTGTTTGGGTTGAGACAGTCTATCCATGCCATTTTTTCCTGACATACTTTACAGGATACATATTTATCCATTTTTAAATGATTCAATTCATTCTCGGATATATTTACACTTCCAGTCTTATTACACGTTCAATTATTTTTAGCAAAAGGCAACGACCCAGAAAACATATTCACAATAAATCATCTGTGGTGTTAAAAATAACAAAGAAGCAAACAAGCAAGAATAAAACCTTGTGTGCACAACACCGCCCCTCCCCCCCCCCACCCCCCCCCCCACCCCCACTCCCTACAGCAGCCACAACAGAACCCAGTGTGCAGTGTGGAGCAGGAGGGCACTGCCAGCTCTCAAAGGGCATCCTGTGTCCCTCTCCCCTTCCTGCTGCAGCTGTCCGCCGTGGAGACCAGTGGGACGTCCCACCTCCCGCTGTCCCTGGTCCCCCCACCCATCCCCCCCACACCGCGCACAGAGCCTCTTTATCAGGCGCACTGTGACGGACACAAGTCCCCTCTTTGTGTGCGTGGTATGGAAGGGACACACACAGGACAGCGCATTGCCCTCCCCGGTCCTGCCAGCCCTTTCCTGCAGGCCCCGGGCCTGGGAACAGCGGCGCTTCAGTGCCACGCGCTCCTCCCCATGACACACTGACGCTTTGATTCCTCACGGCACTCCTTGTGATGAATCTCCTTCCTAATTAGACACAGCAACGTTCGTGTAGAGCGGGAGGCGTAGTCCGTCATCTGGCGCACTGGCGCTCCTGCCTACCAGGAATTCACTCCGCTTTCAGTAACGTTGTTTAAGAGAAAGAGCAGAGCGGCACATTAAATTGTGTGATTTAGCCTAAAGTCAGAAGACATTTTTCATTTGTCTCCCTCGGTTTCCAGTCTTCTGTGAGCAGAAGGAGTGGAAGCACTATGTGTGCGTTTAGTTTGGCTGGTCTGACATTGGGAAACACCGGTGTTGCTGGCAGTGGCAGTGGTACGTGCAGCCTGTATGGTGGAGCAGGGAGCATATCTCCTGCACTGTGCCTTCATCTGCAGGGCTCTATGGGGGCGAGAGGGTAGGCTTGTCCATATGGGCCCGGTGACCGCAGGAGAGCCCATGGGCATTGGCTCACTACACGGTCGACCATCGAGGGGGTGCACGAGCGGTATATAGCTCTGCTAACCAGCCATTCCATGCTGCCGGGAACACAGGGAAAGCAAATAGCACACAGCACGCCGTGGCCTTCTGAATACGAGGTATCAATGGAGCCCCCCAGACTGGGAGCAGCGGAAAATAAAAAGCAGGTTGAGCTTGTGTTATAATGGATCCTACACATTTCCCAGATATGTGAGGAATTCTGTTCCCGCAATGAAGCCTTTGGGTCACAAGTGGTAGATGTGAAAAGTCCACACGTTCCCCGCACATGAGCGGACAGCCACGCACACGCTATTCCCAGCCACACGATGCAGTGGTTAGTACCGTCAGAGCAAGCAGGGTCCAGTTCTGCAGGTGCGGCGCTGTATCATTAAGTTTCTACAGGCCCCATGGTGAGGGCTAAATGAGAGAACCCTGAGTCTGATTTCCTGTCATTACTGTGTAATCACAACACTAACTATTAATGTTATTAGTAGTAGCACTAATAGCAGTAGCATTAGGAGTACACTCTTCCTTCAGCTGCTGTCCTGAGAGTGAGTGTGTTTTTTTCCAGTGTTATTATGATTATTTTCTTCCCCTTATCTGCAAGGTGTAAGTCCCCCACACCCCATTCATCACCGCCAGCCTTCCTGTGATCCAGTTAATTTGGCCTCTTTTATCTTCCTGCTAGGAATGTGGCCAGCTCCGATAGGGCCCCGCGCACCCCTCTCCCTCTCGTGCTCCTGCCCCTTCCCTCTGTTCCCCATTTTTTTGTTTCTTGACGAATTTGTGCGGCGGATGCGCTCAGTTGTCTCGTCGGGCCCCGAAGCTGACGGCTCTGTTTCTCGCTGCACAGAGATGGAGCAGTTAAGCGCTGGCCTACTGACCGCCTCCCTCCGTCTCTGCTACAGAGAGGCTGCGAGCGCGTGGCTGTGTGCGAGCATGTGTGTGTGTGTGTGAGTGTGTGTGTGTGTGTGTGTGTGTGTGTGTACGAGCATGTGTGTGTGTGTGAGTGTGTGAGTGTGTGAGTGTGTGTGTGTGTGTGTGTGTGTGTGTACGAGCATGTGTGTGTGTGTGAGTGTGTGAGTGTGTGTGTGTGTGTGTGTGTGTGTGTGTGTGTGTGTGTGTGCGAGCATGTGTGTGTGTGTGAGTGTGTGAGTGTGTGAGTGTGTGTGTGTGTGTGTGTGTGTGTGTACGAGCATGTGTGTGTGTGTGAGTGTGTGAGTGTGTGTGTGTGTGTGTGTGTGTGTGTGTGTGTGTGTGTGTGTGTGTGTGTACGAGCATGTGTGTGAGTGTGTGAGTGTGTGTGTGTGTGTGTACGAGCATGTGTGAGTGTGTGAGTGTGCAAGCATGTGAGTGTGTGCGTGTACGTGTGCGCGTGCGTGTGTGTGTGCGCGTGTGTGTGTGTGTGTGTGTGTGTGTGTGTGTGTGTGTGCGAGCATGTGTGTGTGTGTGAGTGTGTGAGTGTGTGTGTGTGTGTGTGTGTGTGTGTGTGTGTGTGTGTGTGTGTGTGTGTGTGTGCGCGTGCTAGTTTGTGCTGATGTTTGTTTGTGTGTCTGTCTGTATCTCCCTGTGTGTGCAGGTGCTGTAAGGAAAATGAAAAAGATAGGCCATTCTGCAGCATGTTCAGTGTGACAGCCAGGTCAGTTTCTTTGCGACAGAACAGTCTAGCATGTTTAAAAGCCATAAACACACCGTGACATTACTAACAGCACCAGCTGACGTTATTTGAAGTTGACATGTTTTTTTTTTGGCAGATGAAATCTGCAAGTCTCAAAGATGACACGTCTTTTTCATTTTCCTTTTCATAAAAGAAACAGCAAATGTGATTCAGCTTTAATGAAAAAAAGCAGGCGAAGTGTTAATAGAAGCAGTTTTTTTTTCTTTGCCGTCGGTATTCTTCATTGTCTGACATATCTCCTTTAGAATCAGACTCCTGTGGGATCTTCTTTTTAAACATTTGTTTAAATCATTTATTTCTCAGAAGCTATTTAAACAGGATGTGTTCTCAGGCTGTACCAAACAGCCCCCCCTCCCTTCTCTGCTGTTCAATGCATCGTGTGTGGTGCCCACCGTGGGGCACGGGGTGGGGTGGGGGGATCCCACAGACAGCGCACCCCTCGCTCAGGGGGGTCCCCAGAGGTGCGGCTGACGCCACGTCCCCTCACAACCCTGCAATATTTATCATGCAATCAGAGGCCGCCACACTATCTGTTATTAAATCACAATGCTCTCCGACACAGGCCCAGGTAATTGTAGCCACCATTCCCTCTCAGCATGCTTCAGAGAACATAATGACTTTCTGCCTCTACCATGTTTAAGGAAGAAACTAAAAAAAAATGTATATATATATATATATATATAAATGTAATTTTCCCTTTGGATATGCCCGCTGCTTCTGTTAATTTCTATTGTCAGCAGGTTTGAGGCAGGCAGCCAATCAGAGCGGCAATGGCGGCCCAGGGCTCCAGCCGCGTCGTGCCTCCAATTTAAAGGTCACCTGATAAGGCAGGAGCTCATGCATAATCTGTGCGACTCAGGCAGCTGGGAGCATCACGCTTTCCATTTCTACTTTCCCGAGATGGGCTTTCTGCTTCTCTTCACTAATATATTTATTTATTCTGCCTTTTATCTGTTTTTCTCTCTCTCTTTTTGTATCGTATAATTGCGTTCTTTGTTCTTGCTGCTGCTCCCCTGGCTCGGCCTCTTCCCGTTCCGAGTTCTGCTTTGGTTCGAGTGGGCGAGTGGGGTGTGGCTGCAGGGGGGTGAGGGCGGACCTCCACCCCCCCCTCTGCGGAGGACCGTCCCGAGAACGGCCACTGACAGCGGGGCTTTGTCTCCGTTTAATCCCAAAGCACTTAATTACTTAATTGGATCAGTTGTTCGTCTTAATTAATCCAAATCTCTTTGTGCTTAATGCAGTCTGGAACAGAAGAGTTGGAGGTACTCTAAAACAGATTGTCGGATTACAGGCTCTCAAGGAACACACTTATCTTACCCTCGAGCTGGCCCGTGTCTCATCGCCTTTCCGAGGAATTTTACCGTTCACCTCTCACAAGGCTGAAATCCACTCAAAAATACTGCACCGGTATTATTATTATTATCATATCATTTATGGGCAGATGCTGATATAGGTTATTGATGTGCGGTTCAGTTCTGACCATACGGATCCTGAGGCTGGAAAGGGGAAAAGGCAAAGAGCCCCTGCGCGCAGGTCGAGAGTTGCTGTTTCACATCCAGCGTGCGATTAGTCTCCCAGCAGTGCACGGCCGCACATGTGACAAACAGACTAATACCTGGCAGGGAGAGTTCCCCCGGAGCTCAGCACTAGATCATTGTGTTTGACATTCCCACAGGCGCCGGGCACCACATGGTGGGTACGTGTGCAGTCGTTTGTCCAGCCCTGTTTAAATCAGCATGTGTGCCTGGCTCCACACTGCCTGTCTGCATCAGTCTAAGGCACACTCTCACCGCCCACGCGCACAACCCGAGCATACACGCACACACACACACACACACACATCGCGCTCACTCACTCTCACACCACACACAATCACACACACAGGCGTATGTGCACATACATCGCAGTCATTAACTCTCACACCACACATACAGACACGCACGCACACACACTCATATATTACGCTCACTCACTCTTTCAGCAGTCACCTAGACACATACACACATGCACAAACACACATACATATCACACTCACTCCTGCTCCAGCTGCTCACACACACACACGCACACACACACACACCAGCCAGTAATACACACACACCAGTCACTCACAAATACACACACACACACACACACGAGCGCACACACACACTTTGTGGTGCCTTCCCCCAGCTCAGCACCTGAACAACAGCTGAGATTGGCTGTGCACGACTTGCCTTTTTTTAGCCCCACTCTCATTATCACCCTGGTGTCAGTCACCAAGGCGAGCTCATGGTTCTGCATGCAAACACATGGCCCAGTTTGGCCTCTCAGGCATAGCAGAAGCTTTGTGTGTGCCCTCCAGCCCACCTGCTCCCATCCCTAGCCAGCCAGAGTAACCAGATCCACCCTTTCATAGGGAAGCGCATATCAGTTAAGCTCGTAGGATTACCCAGAGACGCATGGTCAGGGAGGTCAGAGACCATCACCTCACACGCCGCCAGTGTTCCCCTCCAATGTGCCCTGCCCTCCCTGACCCTTCCCTCCACGGGCCCTGCACCCACTGACCCAACACACTCCAAGACTCCCCTGTGTGGGCTGTATATTTTTTCACCCCGATCAATGGGTATGATACTCAGCCTTCCTGTTTGGCTGACCTGTGTTATCATTTATGCCATATAACTTTAATCCACTTTATGTCATATTCTGAGAGCAGGGGGAAGCAGATTGAGAGCCGCCGTCTCAGATCAGATCTGACAACAGCACGAAATTCAAACTGTCGGCTTCCCACTTCCTACACCCTGCCCTCCCCGCCCTCCTCCCAAGGCTCTGCCCTCCTAGGTCTGCCCTCTTGGCCCCGCCCTCTTCCTTGGCCCCTGCCCCCAAAGCTCCTGCCTCCTGATCCCCGCTGCCTTGGCACCACCTTCCTCCCTGGCCCCTGCTTCCTCTCTTTTTTGCGCCAACAATTGGGCTGCCTTGTCTCCGTGGATCAGCCCCCTCTCCCGGCCAATGAAAGGGGATCCGCTGGAGCAGATGTTGCCATATTGTGTTAGTGACAGTGGCAGGAGAATGTGCTCTCCTCCACCACCCCCGGGGCCTCCAGTCCGAGGAGCCAGTGGATTTTACACTCGGATAAACCTCCCTGCTGCAAGGGCTGCTGGGTGGAAAAGATGGCTCTTATTACCAGCTGCCCTCAAGTCTGTTACTGAGGGAAGGACAGAGAGCTCACTCTGTGTGTGTGTGTGTGTGTGTGTGTGTGTGTGTGTGTGTGTGTGTGTGTGTGTGCGTGCGCGCATCTGTGTGTGTGTGCGTGCATGCGCATGCGTGCGTGTGTGTAGGTGTGTGCATGTGCGAATATGGTTCTGAGTGAGTGAGTGAGTGAGTGAGTGAGTGAGTGAGTGTATGCTATGTCGCAGCGCAGCCTCTGTGTTGGTGCAGAACGTGCGAGTTGTGAACTGTGCGTCGGAGGTGGAATGTGTGGTGAGCCTGGTGACTGTAGCGGGGGAAAAGTTGACTGTCTCCTCCAGCAGCCTGTCATGTTCTCACAGCAGGAACACCATGAGCAGCCATGGCGCACTGGCATACGAATCATGTTTGCTTTACAAAATCAAACATCCTGTCAGGGCTTTGAAAGAAAGAGAGAGAGAGAGGAACCAAAATAAGACCTGTGTCCTACTCACCAACATTTTTCTTGCTCTGGTTTGTTTTCTTTGATTTTCTACAGACCTGTGTAGAATCTGATTCCTCCTTGCCATGTCCCTGATTTTGGCATTGCATGCATGATCTGTGGTATGTTTGCTGGATTGTGTTGTGCTATCCAAGTCAAAGATTCATACAAGGAACACAAGCGCATTGTTTGTGGTGTGAGCATCCTAGCTCAGCCTCTGATTTTTCACCCTGGACAACACCCTGGATTCTTCACAACTGCACAGCTTTTTGTCTGTCTGTAAGAAAAAAACGACTTAAAAAGTAGCCAAAATCAATCAAAAACTGCTTTCCGACAACTGTCCAGTTCAAGAAACTGCCAAGGTTGTCCTTAAACAAGAAACTGTTTTTTTTTTTTTTTAATCTTATTATTGCGTCCACATTACAGTACAACACAATGCATTCCTCTTCAGAGGCATTTGTAATTAACTCAACACAATGTGACCTCCAGAGGCAGGGTTGTCACATTATCTCTCCCTTTCCCCTCCGCATTACGAGGGATCGCTGCGCGCCCCTGTCTGCACAATTGAATCTTGTCAAATCGCTCAAATGTATATAGCCGCCGAAGTCGCTCTCCGTGACTGCGGGATGAATAATTCAGGCTGACGCTGGGGGTAGCACTTGTACGCCCTGACCTCTGGCGTATCTGAGCGCGGGCATTACGGAGCTTAGCACACTCATCAGAGCGAGGGATTCTCAGAGCCCTGCATGAAATATTTAGGGAGTAGATATCCCCTCAGCCCGCGCCCGCAGTGTGCTCGGGATCTGACCGTGCGGAGGGATCACCCTGACTGCCTCCGGAGCAGCGGCTCTGTGACACGTCGCCGTGGCGGTTTGAACTGGCGGGTGATAGTAAGACGAGATACGACCGTCCCCTCTCACAGAGGAAAGGGTAGCTGTTTGCAAGCACTTCCTCTCGGTGCTGAAACTTCGCAACGGTTTTGGATTATCACGTTTAAAAAAAAAAACGCAGTTACAGAGGTCGCGCGGCTCAGAGCCGGCCCTTTGACCGAGGTCGTTTGTGCTCCCCTGACAGCAGGGCTTTACCCTCCGAGCATTGCTATTCTAGGACGTGAGAGGTCATCCACTCTGATGATTCAACCCAATACGAGAGCTTCTATCGGGCAGGAGGATCCACTGGGTTCATGCAGCTGGGCTTGTTTCTGTTGGCTGTCCAGCTCCCACAGTGCTGCTGTTAACTGCTGGAATCAGCCCTAACGGAAGGCTCTACAGAACCGTCCCATTTATAACAATCATTTAGCGCAAGATTCTAAACAATCTACAGTCATCCTAGAGATCATAACTCATCAGTGTTATCTTTTTAGTCATTTCTAGAAATTAAAAAAAGCTTCCTTTTTTTGATGAATTTTTTTGGTGCCGCAATTGAATGTGTGCACATAGGTTATCCGCATGTGTATTTTATTCGAACTGGATACCAGCCTCTTTTACTCCAAGTCTAGAAAACAGTTTCTCATTCCTTAGAAGTAGACCCCACTGATGCATCACGTAACGCTGCACTCCCTGGCTGGTAACCCTCCCCACTGAGTCTCTCCCTGACCTCAGGAGGCAGGCCTTTCATCCTGAGACATGGAATGAAGAGTGCAGAAATGAAAGTGCATATATATATCCGCATGTGACCATGGAGATTACTCCTTACCGTCCTGGAGGAAGGGAGCATATGGCCAGTGATTTTACATCCCCACCTGGGAGAGCATTTGCCACTGTGTATTTGTGTGTGTGTGTATGTGTGTGTATGTGTATGTGTGTATGTGTGTGTCTGAGAGTGAGTGAATGAGGAGTGGTGTTTATAGATTATACACCCACACCTTGGAGAGCTCCTGCCACTGTGAGAGTGTGTGTTTGTGTTTTTGTGAGTGTGGCCCCCAGTCACCGTGGGGCACAGTGTTATTAAAGAGCCGTAATGAGTGAGACCCATCAGGAGCCAGTGCTCGTATTGATTACCAATAAAAAACACTCAATAGAGACGTGCTGCAATCCATAGCTAACGCTGAGCACGGGGAACTTCACCAGGGCCAAGAGCGCTCAAGGGCAGGGGGATCACCGCGCCCAAAAGGGGGGTGGAGCTCCCTGCTCGCTGCGGCGATCAGGCCGAATACAGCACACCCAGGCCCACAGCGGGGCCGCGATGCACACACCAGGAAAACACACTGCAAGCACGCAAAACAAGTACATGCAGAGCAAACCGGCCGCAGGCGCTGTCACCACCGCACGTTCAAGGGCAGGGCCACTGTGCTGCTCCTGCACTGCTACCAGCAGGACAGCCATCAGTCACCGGCGACAAGCTGATCCTACAGTAGCAGGTTGCTCTGACTGCCCATGGCCAGAGCAGCGTACGGTAATCTTTAAACACACAGGACTGCGATCAGAAGCCACCAGAGGTCTTTCGTGTGTGCTGCTCCCGACACATACCTTCTTCACCCTTTTCATTCTTTGAGTTTGTGTAAGTGTGTGTGTGCTAGCATGTGTATGGGTGGATATGTATCAGCGTGTGTCTGAGTGCGTGTTTGCCAGTATGTGGATGAGTGCTTGTGTGCCAGCATGTGTGAGCGCATGTGTCCCGGTATGTGTATGAGTATGCGTGCGCCAACGTGTGCATGACGACGTGTGTGCTGGCATATGTATGAGTATGTGTGCGCTTGTGTATGCGTGATTGCGTGTGTGCCGGCACATATGTTGAGTTGTTGACAGGGATTAGGAGAGGAAGGTCATGCACAGGCTACAAAAAAAAACAGGGTCTCCTCTTGTGTCACAGCGTTCCAAAATGAGCTGGTGGGGGTCTCGGGCCCAGCGAAGTGATCACCGCTCAGGAAATATATGTGTCACTACGCCCAGCCCAGCCCTCAGGGATGTACCCCCATCATCCAGCCATTCACCCACACACAGACACGGAGCTGCAATCGCGGGCTGCATGAATAGACAGCTAAAACTGTTCATTTCAATGCAAATAAGATTTCTCCTTCCGGGACAAGTGCTTGCAAATTACATTTTTGTGCACCATTATTCTGGAAGTCTACAGCACAGTTTTAGGGTCCTGCAATCAGCACATTTGTGTTTGTTGATCTGATATATTGGTTTGTTTACGCAGGCTCTTTTTTTCGCATTAATGTTTTTATTTTCGCTCGTCAAACAGTTGCTGTGTATCTGTGTGTCTTCGTTAATTGCTTTGGTGGCAGAGGGCTGGCCACCACGGGGGCCGCCGGAGACCGGAGGAGCTTATCGCAGCGCCCCTTGGGAATGTGTACAATGTGCTTTTCGTGCTCGTGTTGGGACACGGTTTGGAAGTGTAAGTTGACAGGTTGATCCTTCCCTCAATGTCACTACTCAACACAGCGCCCTCTCTCTCGCGGGGAGATGCGTAGAAACATCTGGAGGTATTTAGTATTTTCCACATCCACACGTGTGTCCGGTACTAGAAGTAGAGTGGCATTGTCTGAGTCTGTTTCCAGCACTGGGCTGCGACAGTGTAACAGCGATCAGCCTTCCATACCGCTGCATCGGCAGGATCACATCCAATTAATTCAGTCAGTTATTAGCGATTAATTAAAACTGCCACTCTACCTATTTATAGACGTTTCCAAACCAAGTTAGTTGTGAAATTGACCCAAATACATCGTGATGAGTTTTTATCTGAGCTCATCAAAACGAAAATCATCAAACAAACTTTCGCATTGGTCCAGGAAGCTGGCACGATGGGCACGGGGCTGTCTGCCGATGTTCGTTTGCGGGCAGCTTTGACCTGTAAAAGTTGACCAGCAACCGGTCGCTTTTTCTGTCGCAAGTCACAGTGCTGAGGGGTTAATCAGATAGCCTCACTTCTCTGCAAAGCCCTGGATTCAGGGACTAGCTCCGCACCCCTTGGGATCTGACAGTTGCCCTCTATCCTAGAAATAAAAAATTAGCGGAACAGCTTAGCAATTAGTTTTCGACTCCCTCCCTGGAATTAGAACCATAGAACGCATTCCAATTCTGGGGAACTCGCATGTGCAGAAAGGGCTTCGGGCCCAGAGGTAAAGAATGTTGGATTTATGTGTGTTAAAAAATGCTCCATTTACTGACTTGCATAATGAACATTGGGCCACCATGCGGACAAAAACCTGTATATGCGTCACTCAGCTTCTATCTTGTCCCAGTTTGAGCAGAGCAACCTTCAGATTCTTTGTGGCTAGCCGGTTTTATGGCTTCTACTAGCAGGAAGAGGAGTTTTCCACACTGGGGGGAGGAATGTGAATGGGAGACAGACAAACAGTGTTGACCAGGTTGTGAGCAATTTTAAAGACCATGAAATGGGGGGGAGGGGAGAGATCTCTTTCCTCAGCTGCAACAGATGGGTAAACCATCAACTGTTTCCACCAAAACGCAACTGAAACTAATACGGGTGCACCTCTCTCACTTCTGCCTCACATTCCCCTCACATCTCAGTCTCAGTATACCGCAAATCTCGGTCATATGTCCTTAAGTGCTTCACATCTCCCCTAGTGCCTCAGATCAACCTCATATCTCTCTCATGCCCCAAATCTCCCTTATATCTCCCTCTTGGCTCCCCACATCTCCCACATAGACAGCATCATCATATACCTCACGGGTCTGCAAAGTCATAAGCTCCTGAAACGGTTGTGGATGCGCTCTTGCACAAAAGAGTAGTCCTCCCAGAGCCACAGCGTTTTCTTCACCTGCATCCCCTGAACGCTGCGGAAGGGTCCGCGAGACTCGCCACGTAACCCTCTCTCCCCACCCATCTGAGCCTGGAAAAAAAAACTTACCTACAGTATCGGTATGGGCTCTTCCTGACTGTGCTGTGACAGAAATAATTGAGGGAGGAGGGTGGCGTGGGGTTAATTAAGCTCCCCAACACTGCCGTGACCTTTTCCGCTTTAGCGCAAATCATTTCAGCTCAGTTTTGGACATTTTTAAATGAAAGCCTTTAATAATTTATCTAACTTATTTCCCAGAAGGCCCTTCATTAGTGATCGCCCATGACATTTCCCTGCACAGCCTTACATCTGCCTAAAATATCATTGTCGAATTTACTGCTCGGAGAGGCCCAGGCCCAGCCTTTTTTTCCCTCGCATTTCTTACATTGCTCACATTAAAGTTTAAAGCCCCCCAGTCTGTAACATGGATGTGGAGTGAATGGATATCTGTGCATGGGACTTGCTCCCACAATACCTCTGTGATCGTCTGTTTAACCACAGACAGTTTTACAAAAAAAGAAATAAAATAATAATAATAGGAGTCCAGCCTCCGAGCACACAGCAGCTGACAGAGAATGTCAATATCAGGCTCTTATGGATGTGAATAAAAGAAATAATCTGCTTCTGAGTTATAATTGTGCTGCAAGCAATTAACAGTCTCTCGACAATATTTTCTTACTTTGTGACTGCACACTGCAGTTTTAGATAATGGCGGCGGTATTTTAAAGTTTTCCCCTAAAGCGCAGTCACGTGGTTTTTGAATATTCGAGCAGGGAGCGCAGTTGGCAGAATCTGTATGCCCCCGCTGTTCCACCTTATCTCCAAGGGAGCTCAGATTCATAATATTGACTCCTGTTTCATGCCTGCTTGATTGTGATGAAGACTGATTCACAGTGTAAATTATTAAAAACTGCATTAGCACGGCCCATGTTTTGTCTGTATGGCCAGGCACTCAATTATGGATTCAGTGGTGGAAGGGGAAATCAAAGCTATTCATTAGCCTCCTCTTATTGTAAAATGCACTACTCCAATATGAACGAGGAATTTAAAGCTCTTATCAGACACCATTTCCACAGGTGACATGACTGAATGATGGAATAAAAAAAGAGAAAAGTAGTCTGGGGAAAAGAATGTAATTTCATGTGAAATGTCATTTATCATTCCATTCTGCCTATGAAACGGGGAATAAGACACATCACCTCTTTATGATATTTAATATTGATGTTTCCGGAAAGTATAAGAAGCTATCAACTACAATCAAAGCGGCGGCACAAAAAGCGACATGCTGGGAGAGAAACAGGAAGTGATGCGAGATATCTTATATCCCAGGCAGTTTAATAACTCAAATGTCCTTTCGCCGCGGCGACGCTCAGAATCATCCATCCTCCTGCAGAGATTTGGAAAGTTTCAGCGCTCATTCCTCTTGTTTCCATTCCTGTTTTCATTTTCGTTTCTGTTTTGTTCCTGTGACTAGGACCTCGACAGCACCAAATTTATGCTGACGTGCATATTTTGTATGTGTGTACATGTATGGTGTGCGTCTGGTGCGTGCTTGTATATGGTGTGCGTGTGTGGGTTTGGAAGGGTTACTGTGTCATATTACTGAACTACATTATGTTAGTTTCTGTTACATTAATCATGCCTAGAATCTTAATAAGGTTACATTTTTAGCACTTTTTATGCTTTCTGAACCTGAATTGCTTTGGATATATACAGCGTGTAGATCAATAATGTGTGAAATATAAGCTTTGTAGGTATGCTCTGCCCTATGTTAATAGCCTTTTATCTGCGATGCAGATCTATCAAATCTCAAGCCTTGGGCATGATGCACATAATTACATGCCATCCTACTCTCGCATGCATTGCCCTGCACACTTCAGGCACTGCAGTAAATAGATTGCACTAGCATTCACTAGATTGGCTTTTTCCTGACCTTAGAACTGTTTGTTACTGTAAGAATTGCAAATGCAATATATCATCAGAGCTTTTACCTAATACGCAACTAATTAGGGTTGTCAAGAAATCAGGTTGGAATGGGCTTAAACCGGTAACCATGGAAGCCGTAAATACGCTCTGCGTTCACACGAAACGGCAGAGTGCTGAAGCCAGCAAGGCCCATAAAAAAATCAGCAGAGACTGCGGCTCCTTACCACAGATTGGATGAGAAATGTAATTTAATGTACCCGTGTTAGGCTAAACATCTGCTATTCCATACACAATGTGTCATAAGGATGTATCCTGTGACTATCACGACCATAAATCTGGGAAGCACGCTAGCTGACTCCACATGGTTCGGAAAGTGCCATTCGTAGCTCGAGCAGGATGAGCCATTTCCTTGCGGAGATTCCTCTCTCGTACAGCCGTCCCCTCAGTAATAAAGTCATCTGCAAAAGCCATAATTCATCTTGAGGCCAGATGTGCAAAGCGGCAAGATATGCCATCAAAATATCCAGCCACAATATTTTTTTTTCCTTTTGATTATGCTTTCGTTCTGTTTCTTTGTGTGCCGCTTCTGCTTTTCGTGGTTTAGCCACTTAGGAGCTGCAGCATAACAGTGATGTACGGGCAAAATGTATAGCCCACCAAATTTAGGTTTTTAACATGAGGCAGCTGAAATTGTATTTATTAATACATGTAAAATCTTTCCTTGTATGGGTTTATGTTTAGATATGCCCAAGTTACCGTGTTATTTTGTGTTTAATTCTGGTGGTTTTTTCACCTTAAGATGCTGTAATGACTAAAAGCTATTCTATTGTGACTGAAGCTATTCCTTTTTTGTTCTTGTCTTGCATAATGTGCTTGGCACTTACGGCTTACCCTACATTCATGGTGCCCACTTTTAAAATGGAGCGCAATCAACTGCAGTGGACAGTGAGAAAAAGTTGTAATATGCGATGGCTGGTCAACTGAGAGGGTGTGAGGCTCAAACTCTCAGTGTTACCCATCGAAAGGGAGAGGAATGTCAGTTTCATGGCCTCTGGAATTTTTTTTGGATATTTTCTCCAAATGATCTAAAGGTGAATGTTAAATTATTTCAAAAGCACCCAACAGAAATATATAAAATACTCATTGTAACTAAACAACTAAATAATGTGTAACATACAAATATGTTGTGCGATTACTGTACATGCATGCCATTACTCTCCAATCGAGACAGGAGAGATGTGCAACTATTGCTATGAGCAGTGTGTCATATAAAATATAGAACCCATGGAGCTTTTCCTCTTGAGTAGATGGGTGTGCCCTTCATGAAATGACGTTGACCTGTTGGTTCTTGCATAATTTGCTGTGCCATCTGTTGGAAATTCAACACAAACTTGCTCACTTGGCTGGTTATATTTTTCTGTGGCCTATTTTTCTATGGTTTCTTTCCATAGGCTCACTTTATGTTTATAGGTCTGTCTGGACTTGTATTCGCTCAGACGACCAGATAAAAAGAGAAAAAGAGAGCGCTGTATGTGTTTCTCTGTCCTAAACTCTTTCCCTGGTACCTCACGGGCCCTAATCACATCTCTCCGTTTCTGTCTCATCTTTCTCTTCTCTAATAAAAAGAAGTGCAGTATAAACTTTAATGGAGAATGGAAGCCACGCTGTATATTTCGCTCCAGTTAAGCTTTGGTGTGTTTCAGTGGCAGCTGGGGGTTAGTTGCACACTCTTTCCTACAACGGCCGGGACAACTGTAGGATAATTAGCCCGTTGGACCGCAGACTGGTGGCTCCCTGCATAGCAATCAAAATAGCGTTTTACTTTCTCTTCTTAAATTTAGTGGCGTTTGATTAAAGCCACGCTGCTGAGCCCCAATATATATTCACACAGACACATGCGGCAGAAATGGGCGACATGAATATTTCATTCAGATCATAACTCAGACAGCACTTTTCCGCTCTTTCTCACTCTTCTCCTCCATCACTTTCTCTGCATTTCTTTTCCTTTCTCTCCCTCACCCTCACCCTCACCCTCTCCTTCTCTCTCTCTCTCTCTCTTTTTCTTTTGTATAAAATCTTTATTACTTATTAACAAGACTAAAAATATGCCTATTTCCTGAGCAGATGCAGTTCTCCAGCTCAAACTGGAGGTCTAACAGGAAGTGAGGCGGGCACAGGCAAAGGCCCCGTTGGCGCGGTCTCCCGTCCGGCTCCTTCTCAGCTCGACAGCGAGAGAATCACATGGGCTGAGAGATAATTGGGAGTGACTGGCTCATTAAACCCCGCAGAATGGCTCACAGTGCGATTAAGCTCCATGCCGTCTAATATCCGTTTGTCTGAGACTGCAGGAAATCTGCATTGCCGCATTTCACATGTCAGTGATATTAAAGCAGAGGCTTCATTCATCTGTGAACGAGTGACAGGAGATTCCGGAGGTGAGTGTAGCATGCTGTTGCCTAAATAGCAGGCTTATTAAACAACACACCGCTGTCGCCTCATCTGAATTACTGAGCCGGATCCTCTTTATTGGTGGGTGGTGTGGAAGGAGGCAACCTGTAACTGAAGCTGCGTGAAAATTATGTCTGATGATCATATTCACCAAAACCATGGACAAATCTTACCCTTTCCTTGAGTTTCACTTGTAGAGCTGCACAAAAATACAACTCCCAGAATCCTTTTCACATGGCTCATTTTCTCCCGCTTCCTGTTTTGGGAGAAGAACTGGTCTGTTTTTGTAAGAGGGAGCCATATGTCTGCGCTGTGATGAAAGCCTGTCTGGCTCACAGAGGAAGTGCTTTTGCAGGCCGGTGGGAACTAGAAGGTCTGGGTGGAGGAGCAGCCCTGTTTCTCCTGGCAGAGAGCAGGTCTTCTACCCATCCAGTGTGGATGAGGAGAAAATTCAGGCAAAGCTGCAATAAACCAAGGAATGCAGGAAATGGATTTACTGCCCCTAACCCCCCCCCCCCCCCCCCCCCCTACCACCACCACCACACCCCCTTCTTTTCTCACCAGCTGCATACCTTTCGCAAAATTCACATCATAGCTTTATTTCTGCAAACCTCTTTAATTTATTCCATGCGTGCCATTATTTGCAGCCTTGCTTTTACTAATATAGGATGCCTTGGGATGGGAAAAATGCCGCTCAAAGATGGTGAACGGGAGCGGTTTAAATTCTTGAGTGTAATCCTGCCGGTACAGCTGTTGCGGCGCATAATCAATGCACTGCGCTGCCCTTCCTTCTCGCTGCAACTTTCCCAGAACTAATTGCACAGATATTTGGTGAGTTATAGTGTGGGGGTACTGCCGGGGTGGTAGAGTAGCAGAAAGAGGAATGTTTGCTGCGTTTAATAACCCGTACGTTGTTCGTTCCCTCCTCGGGGGAAATGCACGTTTTTAACCAGCAGTGCTTTACTAATGCATTGGAGAACAGTGTGTCTGTGCGTGGGGTGCGTGTTGATTGGGATCCCTGTCTACCCTGCCACCCCAGAGACGCAAGGGGGCATTTATGCCCACATCTCTTCCGCTCCCAAAAACTCTCATATTTTTACAGTGTGGTGTTTTTACAAGCAAGCGCATTGTTGTGAATTGAGTAATGCTGGTAAATGATTTTGCCATAAGAATAGAAGTGTATCAGAACACGCTGCCTTGAATGAATCACACAATATCATCAGTATGCACAATGTGTTTTTCTAATGTGTATTTGTCTGTAAAACTCTCGGGCTAATTTCAGCACGGGTAGTATCCTACAGGAGTAAGCTGCTTTTGACCTGATAAGCTCATTAAAATTCCCCACTAATTACCAGAGGCCCTATTGCCTGTAACATGTCTGGGGTGCCACAGCTTAGTACTGCAGGCCTTGTTCTCCAGCACTGTGTGTGTGTGTGTGTGTGTGCGTGTGTGTGTGTGCGTGTGTGCATGTGTGTGTGTGTGTGTGTGTGTGTGTGTGTGCGTGTGTGCGTGTGTGTGTGTGTGTGTGTGTGTGTGTGTGTGTGTGTGCACTTGTGTGTGTGTATTCAGATGTGTGTGAGAGAGGGAACCGGGGTGGGAGGGGGAGCGAGGGACAGGGAGAGAGACACAGACCAAGAGAGAGGGAGAGATGGAGAGGGGGGGAAGGAGAGAGGAAGAGGAAGGGAGAGATAGAGAGGGAGAGAGATGGTAAATTAGCCTGCACGCCCCCCAGCGTTTTCTCTGCCTTGTCGAGGCTAAACTGAGGGCAGCGGGGAGCGGGGCCTGATATGTCAGAATCTCCGCGGCAACCGATCGCTCAGCCTCGCGCCTGCCTGCACGTGCCGCCGCACCCCGCTGCGCGGCGGCCCGCCGCGTCATTTGCATCCCGGCCTAGATTGAGCCTCGCGACGGCCCAGAGCACCGCTTCTGAGGGAGTCAGCCCTTCCTCCCGTCTCGGAAAAAGGAGGTGCTTTTTCATGCTCTCTCGCACGCCGGGCTGAGCCGGAGCTGGAGTGCGCACTTATCAGCACTCCCAGAATCCTCCAGTGGCCCTGTGTGTAGGCTCTGCGTGTGGGCTCCGCTCCGCGTCTGAGCGAGCAGCACACCCGCGGCATGACTGCCCGAACGCGTGCCTGCGTTCGAGCGAGCGAGCGTGTGTGCGTGTGTGCCGACACGTGCGTGCGTGCTTTACGTGTGTACCTTGTGTGTGTACATAGTGTGTGTGTGGGTTTGTGTGCGTGTTCAAATGCTATCAGGAGGCCTACCAGGAATGAATTGTCGTACTATTGAGAAATGTGTGACACCTTTGTTCAGCCCACCTGTATTGATGTTAACCTTAAGCGGTTGTGACACGGCAGCACAGCGCCGTAGTCTCCAGACTCCGCTCACACCCGGAGAAAAGAAAGCACTTTTCTCTCGTCAGAATAGGCTACAAAGGAATCCTGTGCGATCCGGATGCTTTGGTCTGTCACGCATTTCCCTCAGGCGCTCATGATCTGTTTACTTTGTTTGTTTGTTGTCGCTGAGCGTGTTAGTTTTACTCCGCGGAGCGCTCGCTCGCAGGTAGCAGCTGGTTGGAGGCGCGCTGCTATTGGAGGGGGGCCGGGGGATTGGCAGCTTGTCCTGCCCAGGGATTCGCTGCTGCCTGCTGCCTGCAGGTTGGCACATGCTCAGGTGGTGTGTTTGCGTCTGATCGATGGACCCTATTGGTTGGAACCCTACCTCGAGGGCCTGGCTGGGGGTGGGGGAGTGGAGGGGGATTGCAGGGGGGCGGGTCTGACGGAACGGCACGTCTCTGGAAGCGTGCCGGGGGTTGGCCTGGTCTCCTCCGCTGGGATGCCCCTTAATTGGGCTCCTGTCAGCGTTCAGTTGTCTTTCACCCCGTCCCTCGCTCTCTCTCTTTCTCTCTCTCTCTCCTCCTCCCTAATCCCTCCACACAGAGGACGACACACAGATCGATCCATGTCCACATCCGCACATCTTCACATCTCATATTTATTCTCTCAAACACTCAGACACCAGTTTCCCCCAGGAGAGCCCGCTCATGTGATAAGAGCAATGTCACATACACACACAGTATTCACACGAACATACAGTACAGACACACACACACACACACACACACACACACACACACACACACATACGCGCACTTACACTAACAACCAAATTCTCACACACATTCTGCCACCAAAGCAGACACACGCAAACAAATGAACAAACATTTCAAATGCACACACACAAAATGAACACATACACACACACAAGCAGTCAACAACATCAACCCACACATAGACACTCACAACCCTTATTCTTACATCCACACAGCACACACATTGCATATTAGGAGACAGAATTAGACATAATTACACACTCGCACGTAGTAACAGGTGTGGAAAAAGAAGATAGAAACCTAAAAGGCACATACAGATCCGCATAAACATATTCTTACACAGGCTTGAAATGCACCCATGTGCAGAAACGCATACATGCACAAACTGATGCACACAACTCATATGCACACACACGGACACGCACACACACACACACACAGAGGGTGGTTGTTGGGAGGGGGGGAATGGGGGGGGTCGGAGAGTCAGCACTTCTGGACCGTAAAGTGTCCTCGGCTCCTGCCTGCTCTGCCAGCTCCTCACAAAACAAATGTCTCCTAAAGGTGACAGTGGAACAGCATCAGTCTATTCCGCCTCACAGGGTCCTAACACTCCTCAAAACAAAGGGGCCCGGGACCGAGGACACCTCGCCGCCACCGCCCAGCAGCCACGGGACGGCGTGTGCAGTGACCAGCGCTCCCCGGAGCGCCTCCTCTGCCTGTCACCCGGCTCCTGCGGGCCTTATTTACGCCTTCGGGACGGCCGGGGAGAGTAAGGGCTGATTGATGGAACTGACTAGATATTTATTATGAATGTATTTCTCATTTATTTGTGGCTCTCTCCCATTAATCTGCGGCCATGGCAGAGCCCTGTCGCTGCACGGGGGTTATTTATGACCCCCTCTTGACCAAAGAGGCGCCTCCAATTTACACAAGGCCGCAAATCACGCCTCAAATTTGGGAGCACACTTCAAAACTTTCAGGGTTTGAGTGGACAACGGCATAGAGACAAAAAAACACGGTTTTTATACGTCATGGGACAGGAACATCAGGAGAAGATGAGTGTGTCTCCTTTTACCCAACAGGCTTTCTGTTTCTCTGGCCTGTGAGGTACTGTGTCTCCCTTGTTTTCCTCCTGTGGTCGCTTCCTGGGGTAGCCTGAGGAGAAATTAACTTTACCCACAGTGCACATCCCACAAGTCAACATCGGTCCTTCTAAAACAATCATCTCCACCCCCCCTTAAGACAACATGTGCCTGGCACAAAATCCTAAATAAGAAAAATATGCTGTTTCACTTCATTTCCTACGTGTGCACCAGGCGTGCACCACCAGGCATTATAAATTGCATCGGGGGGGGGGGGGGGGGGGGGGGGGGGGGTGGGGGGGGGGAGTGGAAGATGGTCTACTTTTGAGGCGTGCTCTGAGAGTGATGAATCACCACCATCCCCCGGAACTTTGTTCAGAATTAACAAGGAGCCACGGCAAGAAGTGATCCGTTAAATAGCCATCCCCAGCTACACACAAAAATCATTAAGTGCCCAGGGATGGAGAGCAAAATACTAAACAGACAGTTATGGAAGGCACAATTACAGCAGAGGGCTTTTGGCCTCAATTATTCGTAGAATATATATGTAGTCAGGCCTTAATGAAAATGGAAGTGAGTGCCAATGCGGGCTCCGTATTAAACAGAAATGCTCCTGAAATAGTGTATGTAATCTATTCTCTTTAGAGATGCGCCTTTTAGCCATTACTGACGACTTGACAAAGCACTTACTTACCTGAAGGGAAAGTTTCTGAAGTAAAAATGCATTAGGGCAGATCAGTAATGTAGACTAAATGAAAACAGTGGAGCAACTCCCCCCGTGGGATTACATAGTTTAGCTATCAGCATTTTTTAGCGTTTTAGCAGTATGAGCACTGTGCAGAAGTAGGAGCTCACCCCCAACTCTTTCCCCGCTGCCTGGGCCCAGCCAGCCCCTGTGCTGCATAATAAATATTCACTGTGCAGAGAACAATGATGCGCTTGTTACTCAGAGCTGTCTGCGAGAATCCACCATCATTACAGCACTGTGTTCCTCTGTGCAGCCAAGCGGATCATCAACACACACAGAGACAAATACGCACACGCACCGTCACACACACACACCACAGTCACAAAGTACACGCAAGTCCTCGCCTCATTTACAAACACACACACACACACACACACTCATACACACATGCACATATACGCCACACATGCACAGTCTCACACACACACACACACAATCATAAACACATGCTGGCTCTCTCTCTCACACACACGACAGTCACAAAGTACATTCAAGTCCTCGCCTCATTTACAAACACACACACACACACACACACACACACACACACACTCATACACACATGCACATATATGCCACACATGCACAGTCTCACACACACACACACAATCATAAACACACGCTGGCTCTCTCTCTCACACACACGACAGTCACAAAGTACACGCAAGTCCTCGCCTCATTTACAAACACACACACACACACACACATACACACATGCACATATACGCCACACATGCACAGTCTCACACACACACACACAATCATAAACACACGCTGGCTCTCTCTCTCACACACACGACAGTCACAAAGTACACGCAAGTCCTCGCCTCATTTACAAACACACACACACACACACACACACACATACAAACACACACACACACATACACACATGCACATATACGCCACACATGCACAGTCTCACACACACACACACAATCATAAACACACGCTGGCTCTCTCTCTCTCACACATACACAGTCTATTGTACATAGCAGTCTATTGCTGCTCTGCCTTCCACTATCCAACCAAGTGAAAAACTCAACCAAAATCTCATCTTGTCTCCTTTTTTGTTAATTAGCACTGTTTTTCCCTACTGTTGTAGCAAGTCATGTTGGTGTATTTCCCTGATGCTGAAACAGGTTGATACTGGGAGAGCACGAGAACAGGTTGGTATAAATTTACTGTTCAGACCTGAGGAAGCACTCAGGCATTCCAAATCAGGTTACGAAAGATCACATGCAGGTTAAATCAAAAACCTTCCGTAGGCAGGTAGAGAGAGAGAGAGAGAGAGAGAGAGGGAGGACAGAGGGGGAAAAAAGAGAGAGAGAACAAGATTGCTTTGAGAGGCTAGAGGCAAGGAAGCAGAATTCTGAGTTGAAGCTTGGCGTCTTGAAAGATAGCGGCCAGGGGGATTAGAGCAGTTGAACAAATTCATAGCGGACTCTGCCAAAGCAGAGATTAAGCAGTGATTGGAAAGGTGCTGTAATTGGCCTCTCAGTAGGTGAGCCACATCCATGCTGCCAGAGACTGAGGAAGCATGCAAGGAGGCAGACGAGAGGTGCTGTTTACACAAACTTTGGTGCCGGGCTGTGGGGCGCGGTGCTGCAGGTGAAGCAGAGTAGCCTACCCGCAGTGCTGTTTGTGAACTTAAATTAGTCAGACCTCAGCAGCCGTTACAGCAACCGGATTGATTTTTCGGCGGCCCTCTGGTTTGGGCCTGGTAGCAAATACCTGTGGCTTTTATTAGTCTCCGCTCACTCCCAAAAGTCTGCCAACTCGTATAAACACGGTGGCGTGGCTGAGGGGATGTATTTTCGATGTATTTACACAGGGGATGGGTGTTTACTGTTTACTGAAAAAATCCCCTGCATCGCCTTCCTCTGGCCTTTCCGAGCTGTTTGGACGTGTCGTTGTGTGTGTTTGCACATGCGGCGAAAAGCTGGGTGTCTGCGCAAGGCGAATAGCTCTGTGTAATGTGGAACACAGCGGTGTGTCTCTGTGTAACATGATTGGTGGGGTGTCTCTGCATGCACAGTATGTTGAATAGCTAGGTATTTGTGTATGCAGCGAGCTAGGACAACTGTGTGCAGGTGAATAGCGGGTCTTTGTACAGTGAATAGCACCTTGTCTGTGCACATCGTAAATAGCAGAATCATTTCTCATCCAGGATACAGCTGGGTGGCTGCTTGTACAGTGAACAGAAGATGTGTTTTTCTGGCACTATGTTCATTTGAAGGATGACTAGGAAGGTTTTATTTCTCTCTGTGTGCATTATGTGAGTGTGAAGGGTGAATAGGAGGGCGTTATTTCTGTGTGCATTATGTTAGTGTGAAGGGTGAATGGGAGGGTTTATTTCTCTCTGTTTGCATTATGTTAGTGTGAAGGCTGAATAGGAGGGTTTATTTCTCTGTGTCTTATGTTAGTGTGAAGGCTGAATAGGAAGGTGTTATTTCTGTGTGTGTGTGTTACGTTAGTGTAAAGGGTTAATAGGAGGGTTTATTTCTCTGTGTCTTATGTTAGTGTGAAGGGTGAATAGGAAGGTGTGATTTCTGTGTGTGTGTGTGTGTGTGTGTGTGTGTGTGTGTGTTAGTGTGAAGAGTGAATAGGAAGGTTTATTTCTCTGTGTGTATGTTAGTGTGAAGGGTGAATAGGAGGGTTTATTTCTTTCTGTGTGTGCTATGTTAGTGTGAAGGGTGAATTGGAGGGTGTTATTTCTTTCTGTATGCACTGTATTTGTGTGAAGCGTGAATAGGAGGGTGTTATTTCTCTCTATGTGCGCCATGTTAGTGTGAAGGGTGAATATGAGGATGTTTGTATGTATGGCTAATCGCAGGGTGGATGTGTGCACTGTGAATTGCAGGGTGTGCTGTGTGTGTCTGTGCGATGAGTAGCAGGTTGTCATGGTGTGTTTGTCATGCACATCCTGTGAGAGCAGATAGGGATCAGCCCGTTAATCCACAACATTCTGTAGCATTTCTCTGCAGATATCATTTCATTTGAACTTTTGAAGGGTTCCAGTCAAAAGCTATTGGATACTCTTTAAATGTCAGCGGCTCCAAGTCCACGGTCTCTGCCGTCACTCAGTCCTTTCCCTTCTCTTTGTAGTTTATAGATTTTTCTCTGCCTTTTTTTCCCTTTTTTTCTTTCTCCCTTCTTTTTTTGCCATGGCCTGCAGGATAATAACAAAATGCAACTTGATAATAGGGCCCTGCTTCTGTTTCCGCCTGGGAGGGAGAGGGAGGCTCCAAGCCATCGCTTTTCCCTGATTGCCCCGGCGGATTGAATCCGACCACAATAACAATTACCCACCCTCATATTACTCAACTTCATAAGCCATTAATAGCGTTTGCACTAACCAGCATTGCTTTCTAATTGATTACTTTTGCGGCCCAGGTAATTGGAACTCAGTTTTTTACCAACCTCTGGTATCTCCTTTCGATTTCCTGGGGAATTATTATCGTGGGCGAATTTATTTATTTTATTTTACTTTAAATTAATTTGAAATGCCCAGAGGATATGAAAGCGGAAACCATGCCAAGCACACAGGGTTCCGTTCCTTTGGTTTAACCCCTTCCGCCAACGCCAGGACTGAGGGGTTGGTTTATGAAGCTGGGGAAGAAAGTATTAAAAATGAACAGCCAACAGAAGGAGTCATAAAAAAGGCTTTATTGAACACGGCACTGCAGGTCACCTCTCCTATGGGGCCTGACTTTGAATACTACTGTAGGAATGTTAAGAATAGGACTTAGACGCCTTGGTTACCACTCACCGCACATGAATTGGTTTTGGTCCAGAATATTTACAGGGTGCATTTTTTTATTCATTTCTTCTCACTCTAAACTACCCCAACTACCCCCACCTCCAACCCCACCCACACCTGCCACCATGTCCTGATGCAGTTTTAGTGCAGGGGAGGAAGTGATTTAACCCCCCCCCCTCCCCCTTCCTGCTAAACAGGAGGCTGTGTGGAGTATGACCTGGTTAAATTCCAAAGGAAGTTCCACGTCAGTCGCATGAACTGTACTGCCGAGGAGGCATGGCCAATATGTTTGGGGAAAAAAAAGTGTGAGAGAAAGAGGGAAGAAATAATGAATTAATTAAAAAAGCGCCATCCGATGAGTTTCCGTGGGAGTGCGGCAGCCCCCGCCTCCTGTCTGCCGCTCTGCTCGTACAGACACGAGTCATAAAAAATTGATTTGAGAGGGCTGTTTATCTGCGGGTTTAATGTGTGAGCATTGATTGTTCTGAGACTGAGGCAGGAGCGGGCCAAATTGGTTTATATGAGTGTTCTGTATACAAGCAGGCAAAGGTAAGAACGGGGGGGGGGGGGGGGTTGAGTGTTTTGTTCGTTTGTCTAATAACTGGAGTGTACGTGTAGCACACAGCGCGTGTTTCAATCAGGGCAAGAACGGGCGCTCGAGTGGCACCTCTCCCTCTCTGACGGCGTGTAACGCGAGCGGGATCCAGGCCCCCTAATCGAGTTTGCGACACCAGGGCGTAATCACAGCGGCGGAGCGTAATCACCAGCTTCGCAAATCAGTGTCCTAATCACATTTCTCCTTCCTCCCGTTTTTTATCAGCAGCGGCTTTTCATATTTCCTGGGCCCCGTGTTTATTGGGTTGTCTGAAATCAAGCCCCTTCCCAGAGGGACGGACGACGGTGTGAATTAGAGGCCAATCGGCCCTGCGCTTTTGTCTAACTGCTGCCAGCGCACTTTGAGAACTCCTCCGCCTTCACACTTTGATCCCCCTTGTGTCACATGTGTGGGTCCTGGAGGCCTTCATTAGAGGCAATAAATAAACACGGCTTCGCGCAGCACAGGAAGCCAGCTCCAGCGGGACTCACTGTTATTTACTATGGGGAATGTTGCCCGGTCCTTTAGCAGGACACAGATGCATTACATTAGGGCTGCGTCACAGTGAAGTGTGGGCTGTTTCTCCCTCCCTCTCCTCCACCCCACGCCTGTCTTATCTGGGTAAATGTTATTGAACCTTATGAAAGGTGGTAAATGCTAATGCAGGCAGCGAGAGGTGGAGCGTAACGCCACTGATGTGGGAAATGTCACTTCCAGGATTATCCACTCCGACTACTCCCGTCCGACTCCGCTGAAAGCGGCAGCATCTTTTTTAAAGAGTATTACAGCTTTGATTGCCTCATAGAAACACCAGTGATACTTTAGGTTTAAATGCAGGAGTTATGGGCAGTGGTAATAGCAGCAGTGTTAGATGTAGAATCAACCCCCCAAGCATAATGATTGGCTGTATTAGTAGCGGTGCTTGCAGTTGTGCTGGTAACAGCATTAAGAGGAGGAGTAGCGGTAATATTACTGAGGTTGAAATCAGATGGTCTGTGCTGACTGCTGCTGATAGCAGGAACTGTTGGCTCTCTAATAACAACCATGTAAACAGAATGGAGCGGATTGAATATTCTGTAGGTTAGGAGACTACAGAGAAATACTTTTTCGGTGACTCACTCCACGCCCCAGGCCAATACGATGGCACTTCCTCGCCAGTAACTCAGTCACCGATCTCATTTCTGCACAGATGGAGTCGCAACTTAGTGGGACGAGGAGCTAAATTGTCATCCAGTCGGGCCTGATGAAAACATCTGGGGAATTAGTCAGGGTGTCTCTCTTTCCCTTCCTCTCTCTATCTCACACCCCCTCCCTTCCTCTCTTTCTCTCTTTCGCGTTCTCTCTGTGGACACGGCTTCCTCTGTCCCTGTTGTGCTTTTCTGTTCGTCTCTTTCTTTTCTCTCTCTCTTTCTCTCCCCTCCTCCTGACCCCCCCCCCCCCGTCTCTCACTGTCTGGTCCTGTTCCAGACCACACAGTAATGCAGCCCCCTTCCCTTTGATAAATCACGCCAACAGGTGCTATAAATTGTGTGCGCTGGCAGAGGCCGGCGAGACGCGTATCCATCGCGAGGACCCGCCAGCTCTGCCCCAGTTTGTCAGCCAAGCAAGCAGCCCCATTCCCAGCCCCATCACTCATCTCCCATCACGCCCCGGGCACAGACAAATAGAATCACGCCGGATAATACACAGGCCAGAAATATATAAATAAATAGGCCAGGCCCACTAATGGCAGCAATTTATACGCTGTTCCACAGGGGGAAAGTCGAGGTAGGATGAATCCGTGGGACTCTTCGCATGGAATATATCATTAATGAGGAAAGCCACCGGTGACAATTTTGTCTGCGGGAGAATCGCTCATGGTTAAATTGTTTTGAATCGGAAACAAAAAAAAAAAAGATCGCTTTATTCATCAGGTGTGCTGTTTGGGTCCCTACCTCTCCAGGCATTATTTCTTTCTCATCTCTCTCTTCTTTTGTTTTTCAATTTGCTCGTTTTGTTACACTTTCCACATATGACTGACATGGGGAAATGAATGAATGTTTTTTCAGTGACTGGCAGGATACATACACTATATGGACAAAAGTATTCGGACGCCTGACCATTACATTGTAATGACATTGTATTTAAATACATATACTTTAATATGGAGTTGGTCCCCCTTTTGCAGCTGTAACAGCTTCCACTCCTATGCTTTCCACAAGATTTTGGAGTGTTTCTGTGGGAATTTATGCCCATTCATTCTGTAGAGCATTTATGAGGTCAGGCACTGATGTTGGACGAGAAGGCCTGGCTCGCAATCTCCGTTCCAGTTCATCCCAAAGGTGCTCGATGGGGTTGAGGTCAGGGCTCTGTGCGGGGCCAGTCAAGTTCTTCCACACCAAACTCATCAAGCCATGTCTTTATAGTCCTTGCTTTGTGCACTGGGGCACAGTCATGTTGGAATAGAAGGGCCTTCCCCAAACTGTTGCCACAAAGTTGGAAGCATAGCATTGTCCAAAATGTCTTGGTATGCTGAAGCATTAAGATTGCCCTTCACTGGAGATAAGGGGCCTAGCCCAAACCCTGAAAAACAGGTGTGGCCAAATACTTTTGTCCATATACTTTCAGCATAGCTCAAACTCTCTTAGTGGTGAACGTTCTTGTCTTGAACAAGAGCAACTACTAACAATAAATAACATACATCATGATGTGTCTGCACCATCCTGACGACAGTCATTGCTGGATAAAGCATGGGAGAGTTTATGTTTGTTGTTTTGTTTAATTCATTGTCACCTGCATCAGTTGTGTACTCTCTCAGCGTAAATCGGGTGGGATTAAAATGAAAAGACAGAGATAAATAAAAAAATAAGGTTTCTGAGAGCTGTAGTTAAAGGCCAGGAAGTGGCACCTAACAAGGGGAAGAGAACAGTGTGTAAATTAATGATGAGATTGCGGGGGGGGGGTTGCTGATGACACCCAGGGTATGAGCCAGTGCTGGAGGCCGGCGCAGTAACGATGTTAGCAGCTCACTTCTCAGCACTGCTCTTCATTACAGTTTACTCCATTCACTCTTATTATGCCCATTATTACGCTTAAAAACACGTTTCAGCCTTGCCAGAGCAGGCGTGTTCACACCGTGAAGCGTAGTCAGGGATGCTCTTAACACCAGCGCAGACTCGGTGCACATTGGTATGCGCGCTGAAGCGCAGGCCCACGAATAACACCGTCTTCTGGCTGAATGGGAAATGCGTGGTCATCAAAGAAACAATTACCAAATGATAATAACAAAGGGCCTCTGACCGATAAACAGCAAGTTGCTCCTTTGTTTTTAATATATAATTAAAGTGAAGCAGAGAGAGTGCAGCAGGCAGGCGCCGAAGGAGCTGTGGCTCTGTGCCGCCGATGACAGCTCCCGGCTAATTAGCCCAGGGGAGATATTAGGGAACGATAGCTCTTCAGAGCCACTGTCTCTTTTATAAGAATATAATGCTTAAATACTTTTAATTGAAACTCTGTGGCCGTCGTCTGCCTCCGCACTGCCAGGGTGTTCCCATAAAAGATGTGTTTACTGGGCTGTCAAATCAAGGAGACGGTTCTGTCCTTCAGCATTCCCCCTCCGCGGCACAAAAAAACGCTTAAACCGCTGCAGGCTCGTCCAGTTCCCTCAGAGACGTCCTCCGCCACCACGCAAGAGAACACGGGTTAGTCTTATCCCCCCGTGCCTGATCTGAAAGTGAAGCACGGAGAGCAAGAGTCTGCTGCCATTGTTGGGGAAAAGTGCATTTAATCACTCCAACTTAGTGTGATTTACAAGCCTCCTCTCCTAGTATACTTCAGCCAATCATATTAAAGAAATAAATAACCCGACCAGTAAAAGAGAAGAGAATGGATTGGAATGTTAATCAGACGTTGGGGGGGCTGAGCGATATTATTTGTCGCCGGTGATGTCATCTCGTCTATCTCGGAGCAGTTCATTACAGTAATGGAGAGGCCGCCGTGTGCACGCTAGGCGCTGTGGCGGCTCCCTGGTTTTATGGCGGGTAAAGTGCTTTCATCTGTGAATTCATTAGGGGCCCGCATCACCCCTGCGTCGGCAACCAGCCTGCTGAGTCAACGCGCGGTGCAGTCTGAACCCGTCCTGACAGGGGCGGGCCCACACTCACTGGACCTAACGGCTGCTGGCTGGGCCGTTCGCTCACGCAACAGATACCGGGCTATGTGAGCAAAGCCGAGATCAAACACCACCTTTTGAAATATCTAATCTTCAGCTGTTGTGTTGACAAGCACACCTAAGCTGGAATATAGTTTTTGTGAATTTTGCAGTTTTTGACTTGTGGAAAACACTCAGATTCTGAGTAGTGAGACTCTACACATTCTCTCCCGCTGGGCAGTAGCTTTTCTTGCAGGGTTATAGTCTCTCTTGCAGGGATATAGTCTCTCCTGCAGGACCACAGTCTCTCCTAAAGGTCCAAAGTATCTCCTGCAGAACTGTAGTCTCTCCTGCAGGGACACAGCCTCTCCTGAAGCACAATGCTCTTTCCTGCAGGGCTGAAGTCTCCCCTGCGGGGCGTGAGCTCGTTCTTAGCACATGGGTTTTTTTTTTTTTTTTTTTACGAGACTCATTCCATTGATTCCATTCGCCTGCGGTCTCCTTTTATTGCCCTCTCCTCTGTGTCTGCCATGCCCGCGCAGACTCCTCCTCCCGTTTCTCCGCTGCCGGAGCAGCCCCGCGGGGCGGCCACCTGTAGAGGCTGAGCCTCCCCCGTGCCACTGGTTCCAGTTGCACATCAGTGTATACCGACCGCAGAAAACATCTGCGATAAATGCAGAGCTGGGGGACTGGGCCTTCCTGCACCTCCTTCTCACTTCCTCTTTTTATTATTCCAATGACTTCACTGTTCACTGCTCAAGAAAAAAAAAAAAAACTCCTGCTGACAAAAGTAGCAAATAACAAAAATTAGCATGTCTGTTAGTAGCTTAAACATATGTTGGTATTCTTTGCTAAAAACTGTAAATGTGAATAACATCGGCTTTCTGCAAGCAAGCCACTACACTTTTGAAATATAGACACCTGTTCATAGAGCAAGGGAACATTTTCCAAGCTGTTCTTCATGAATATTAATATCACAGCTATTATTGTTGTGTTGGTATGAAGGTTGACGAATGTCAGGGGTTGTTAGGTGTGAATTTAGAAAAAAAAATGTTTTATTTTATTTCTTATTTATGACAGCTGCTGATTTAATGTCTCTGTTGGGGGTATGATTGTGTCGGGTCTGTTGTGTTTTCACATTATAATGATGAACATGCAACACACAGATATCAGTGATATCTTAGAGGCTTGAGCTCTGCTAGATCTGCTAATAAGATGATAATGAGAATTGTCAAGTAGTCAAGCATGCTTCACTCATCAGAGAATGAGTTAATGTGGGCATGTGGGCAGTGTTACATGCTGTTGTCATGGTTTATGTAAGAAGTATAGTTTATTAGATTACATTATTTATGTACTTAGCAGATACCTTCACCCACGGGGGGTTTGCATAGCTTACACTGTACACCAGTTCCATTCATGCAGCTGGAAATTCACAGAGTTAATTCGGTCATGCATGTGTTTATGTCATGCACAAATGTAATGCATATCTAAATAGGTATCTGTTTTATTAACGCCTGTGCCAGGCACCCAAACAGGGGCGTGGTGGGGAGAAAGCTTGAAGGATGTGGGTTCGAGTGCAGTCTTGAAACAGGCCTCTGTGCTATTTAGCAAGGGTGACTGTTTCCTTGAGTCCTATGGTGACTGAGCCCCATAGAAACCATACGCATTGTGAGTTCACCCTCTTAGCAACTCGTTGAACTTGTTAGCATGTAAAACAGTATAATATTTGGGTTTGTGAACTGACAGTGTGGGACTTCGGTTCATGGCAGCAAGAGGCAAAAAACATCTTTGCTTGGTCATTTTTTGTGCAGGCTCTTGTCGTGTTTGCTTGTGTGATTAGTAAGCGTGTTCCTCCTTAGCCACCCACACTCCCGCACATACACACTTCCACTCAGCGACTGTGGTATTGAGCTGTATCACTTCGTATCTTCCATGCCTTTCTTCTGTGAGGAGCAGAAGTCAGAGCAGCTTCACTGAGACCACATGCACAGGAAGCCGAGTGACCCTCACCTCCTGCCTCTGGACTCCTTGGAGAGGCACCCCCCACCCCCGCCCCCCCCCCATTTCACTGATCTCACATGTTACCGCTCCCTCACAGGCTCTTTGCTATTGGATTCTTCCTAAGGAATTGGAGTTTCCCAGTCCCACCCCCTTCTCCAGGCTCTGCCCCTGCCCCTGCCCCCGGGGTGATGGCTGTCTTACCACACCCCCCCCCAAGGCCAGCGTGCCGAACCTACTCTGAAGGCCTGATCTCATGCTGAGCTCAGTGCTCAGCACACAAAGGCCATCTGTCTGCTCCCCCCCACCCCCCCATTTCACAAGAGCCCACATCCCAGCCAAACCGCTCTGGCCACTCTCCCTCCCCCACTCCCAGCTTTGTCAACCTCTTCCATACCAGCCCCCAGCCAGCACGCATTCCTTTACTACATGTCCAATTGCTTGTTTTTTTCCCCTCGTGCTTTCTGTATGGGTGTGTGCGTATTTTCTAGTATGTCCGTCATTTTGTCAGTGAGTCTTGGGTTTTTGTGGGGGTGTTGTGTGTCTCTGTGTTTTTTGTATGTGTGTCACGTGTGTCTGTTTGTTAATTCGTCTGTGTCAGTGTTATTGTTTGTGAGTGTTTTCATGTTTTGGTGCACAGGGTTATTAGTTGTGTGTTGTTTGGCCGTTGTGTGTGTCCATGTATATGTCCGTGGGACGCTGTGTGCTTTCGTGCGTGTGTATGTGCACGGCTCAGTGTGTGTATACATGTTTGTGTGTGTGAGCTGGCACGCATTTCAAAGATCTGTTTGTTTTCACCATCCTCCGTGAGCCAGCATTTCGTGTGTGTCCCTGAAGGAGATCGATTCTCTGAGAGCTCATGACTAACCTCTGGGAAGCTGCTGTAATGAGTTCAGATCTCAGGGCACTGACTCAGACCTGACAGCGTTGACACTGTCCTGCCATGGGGGCCAGTGAGAGAGGAGGCCGGAGTCACTGATCACTGATCTCCATTCATTCACGGCTTCGTGGCCCCCCTCTCTCTCCCCCTCGCTCGCCCCGTGTAAATGAAGAGGTGAAAGTAGACTGCAGACGTTTCATTTCTTACCAATGGCTTGAGCCTGCCAATTTGCTTCTGTACTGTAGAGGGGAAAAATAATGAACTTTGCACTTGTGTGTGTGTGTATGTGTGTGTGCGTGTGTTTTCCACAGAGGTGTGTGTAAACATCTAAATGTGAAGATATAGGCTATATGGCAGGCTTATTTAAGACTCAGCAGCTTTGCTTCACAGCAGTCTGGTGGGGCGCGGGAGGTGTGACCTGCTGGGGTGGACAAGGCAATAAGCCGCAGTCTGCAGTTTCGCAGATGAAAGTGTGTGGGGGTAGAGGCAGAGGCAAGAACGGTGGGGGGGGGGGGGGGGGGGGGGGGGGGACTATTTGTCACTGTGTCCACAGACGCGCGCGAGACCCGGCCGAACTGACAAAATGAACGGCTTTCGATGACACATGCCAGATTAAAATGCATTTTCTACCCCTTTGCTCCTGGAGAGCACTCGTTTGTTTCGCCGCGTGTCCAGCCCACTGAGAGGAGAAGTGCTCCTCGCCGGGAGCAGGCCCCACCGCCCCCGTCGCAGCGTTGCATTCTGGGACACGCCGGCTGCAAGAGGCGCACTGCAGTGTGTATGGAAATTATTTCCACTTGGAAGCAAATGTCCTCGTACTGTTAATTCCAGTGTTCCACGTTGAAGATTGATAGGCCTAACCTAAAATGAGCTCAGCAAACAAAGGCAGATTAAATTGATTAAGGCGCCTTCCACATGTGCGTGATCTAATAGCGTGAGCGGGAGTCCCAGGAAAGCTTCGCCTACCTTGACGGCGTAATTGAAGCGATAATTGTAGTATTAACAACTTTGTAACACCAAAGATAAGATGAACGTGAAACGTGTCGTTGGGAGTATGACGAATGGCACAATGTCGGTGCTGCTTATGGGAAATGAGATGGCCTGACTGAAGGAAAAAAGAGCATGAGATCATTACATGTCCAAAACACGATGATAAACATCGCCGTTGTTTGCGGCCTTCTGCTCCTCTTGCGTGCCGCTGCGGCAGGCCGCTGTCATCTGGCTGAGTTAGGAGGCCGTCGCTGCATCCTGCTCCTACCATTGTTCCCCTCACTCTTCCTTCCAGAAGCGCTCTGTCCTCGGTCTGCATGTCATCCGCGTGATGCCCACTTCCTGTCAGCCCCGTTCTAGGCTTCTCAAGCTGCTCATTTGGATTAATGTCAGCTATGAAATAATTAACGTTAATTAACGTATCTTTGTTGTTCTGTATTCACTGACTGCGCATCAGGGTGTTTATGTTTACCGTTATCGATCGCACCGAAAGCTGAGGTGTGGAGGCGGCCCGCTCAGATGCCCGGGCTGTGCGCCGGTCCAAACGCATACCGCAGCTGTGCCGTCAGTCTCAGAGCCAGGCCGCTGGGGAGCGGGCGGGGGAGGGGGGCCTCGAAGGGGGGGAGCGACAGAGAAGGGGTCCGGAATGTCCCGGGGCAGTGTCTTTCGCACCCTCCTGCCAAGCCGCCCTGCACCGAGGTCTCACCTCGCCCCCCGCTGGCTCTCTAACCAGTGGGATGGGAGCCTGGCACACAGCTGCGAGGCTGTTTTAATTAGACTCCTATCGTGAGTCTCCCCCCAACCCCACCCCCCCATCACACCGACACACAGACACATACGCACACACACACACACACACGCACCAACATGCACGCTCCTTCTGCCAAGTTTATTTAGTGACCCAGAGCCCCTGTATGAAACTGTGGGCCAGATGTCTTTACAGTACAAGGGTTCTGTCTGAGTAACGCCTGCACCGCTACAGGTCAGTGCCGGGGCAGAGCAACGGCCGTACACCTACTCGTGCCACACGTCAGGCGACCCCAAGGGAGACATGGGCAGGGGCCTTCCTCACGCTCTGCTCCTCCGCCTCCTCTTCCTCACCGCGTGCCGATGCACCCCCAGGCAGGCTGCCCCGGGCTCCGAAAACTCATCAGTGTCAATAAAAAACAAGGCAAAGATGAATCACGGTGAATCAGACGCGCACACGCTGCTTGTTTCTTTTAATCGAGTTTTCCTTTCCTTTTGTCATAGTTATTCTGAACAGACCTCATTTGTTGGTTGTGTAAGCGCGTTTCATAAGCGGCCTAAGTTGATTAAGAGCAATGTCAGAAGAATAATTACCCGGGATCTGCTGAGGAATTTTCATACATGCTTGCTAAAGCACTGGAGGTGAGTAGGGGACAGCCTACTTGTGAGCCGGTCGCTTTAACACATTTTTTTTTTTAACTCTTGGACCAGATTTGTTGGCATAGATCTGTTTTGCACTTTCATGAATATAAAAGGGCCCGAGTTCCACTTGTTCAATTTGCTGAGGTCAGACATTAACAAGGAGCCATATTCATTTCTCCTTGATTTGCTTTTCTAATGCGTCCCCTCACTGAGCGATTGACATTTTAGCCTCGGCCCATGTAACGCGACACAGGGATGGCCATCCTGACTTTCACCAGGTCGTTAGTCCGGCCAGCTTTCCTTTGTTCACACCCCCTGAGCAAATCTGTACGACCTTCCAGCTCTCATCCCCACTCCCCCCCCCGGACACCACGGCCTCCTGGCCCAGGTTAATGGCACATGGCGTCCGTGAGAGACAGGGGCACGCGGGCCGCGGGGGGGAGGCAGAGCAGGCCTCGCCCCCTCAGCACGGCGCCCCCGGAGCAGACCACGCCGCGTGAGCCGCCCTGCCCCGCCATTACGCTGCCAGCGGGGCTATCGCGTGATCGATGGCGCTCCCCGCGCGGTTGTTGCCCGGGCAATGACGAGGGGAGAGAGAGAGAGAGAGAGAGAAAGAGGAGTCGCTCCAGCAGCTGCTCTCTCTCTCTCTCTCTCTCTCTCTCTTGACTCACCCCGGCACCTTCAGTAACCCGCGCAAACGACAAGGACGAGGGGGGGATTGACACCCACAGGCGCGCCGACAGGTGGGTCTCGCGGTGAGCCGACGCCACAGCTGAGCGCAGACAAAACAAAACGCAGCTGTTCCGTCCACACAAAGACGACTGTTCCCCAACTGGAGAACACAGGAAGGTGAGGGAAAGGGAGGGGGGGGGAGTGATAAAGGGAGAGAAGGAGAAAGAGAAAGAGAGAGAGAGAGAGAGAGAGAGAGATGGCTGCCTTTCTCACAGGGCTCCGTGGCACAGTCATGTTTACATAAAATGGACAAATCAAGGGGATCTGAGATGAAAGACAAAGAGGAACACATTTTCATTCTTGGTCAGGAACCGTTTGCTTTGCTTTTGCCCAGATGTGCCCTGTTGTGTTTTTGAATCCCCACAGACTGTGAAAATTGCACTGTGCCTTATCGATCTCTTCTCCCCTCAAAGCAATGTGTGGGCAAATTAAAGTTGTGCTTTCTACCTCTTTTGCTTTTTTTTCTTAAGTTTTGTTAGTACCCAGAGTTGTGGATGTCACAGTGAAGTATATAAAAAATATGCCGCTAAAGGACATTTGCCCAGGAGGCTTACAAAAAAAGCTTTTCTTTAGCAAATATTGACATTTATGGTGCATAAGCTTCCCAGACTTCCACCAGACTTCCATGGAGTATCAGCATGCATTCAGACAGTGGTCAGACGCGAAGCGCGCGTCTGCGGTATGTGGTCATGGAGGCAGTTTGGAGTGCTCTCAGAAGCGGGGCTCAGACAAGGCCCACACACCTCCCCCACCCCTCCCGCACCTCCCCCAGGGCTCCCTCCGAGCTCCCTGCTGATCTCTCTCTGCTGCTCCACCGCCAACAGGAAAACCTTCAACAAATGGGTTGTCCCCTCCCAGGCCACCCCCATTTCACAGGGCCCCGAGACACATGCTGCACAGCTGCAGGGTGGAACTGCAACAAGGCCCCTCCCAGGGTGCACACACACACATGCACACACAGTCACACACACATACTCTTATATACACTTTCTCTCTCTCTCTCTCTCTCTCTCTCACACGCACACACACACACACACACACAGACACACACCCACACACGTGCACGCACACGCTCTCAAGCACACACACACACACACACACACACACACACACACACACTCTACCAGTCACTGAAGATTTATGCATTTATTAGATTTTATATTTATATTTATTTGTTTGTCAGTATGTCCTATATTTTTGGTGCTTTCCTTTTATTACTTGAAAAGTGTTTTTCTTCCTGTAAACTGGTAAAGGGGAAGCTCTTTGTTGTGGGTGGCTTTCAAGAATACAAGCTTCAACACGACAGCTTTTGATCTGCAGTGATTTACCGAGTTAATTTTTTTATATAGTTTGTCCTTTGAATAATTTGAGCATGCAAAATTCTTTGAAAAACTTCTCAGTTCAACCAGGCCTGTAGATTGATCACAACCAGGAATGTTCCTACACGCACATGCACTCTCATACGCACACATAAACACACGCCTGCACACACATACACGCTACAACCCAGAATGCAGCGTACAAATCACTATGTAATTTCCCTTGAACAGTGCTATGTCCTTCGGGTGCAGGTTTTATTGCTAAGGTAGTCCATTATTTGCACTTACTTTGCTCAAAGTCAGTTTTGTATCCTGTTAAGACTTTATAGGCCTCACTCTGGCTCAGCGTGAGGGCCTGGTAAGGAGTTTTGTATGGGCGGGGCCTTTGGAGATTACAAAAGCAGGCCTTTCCCACTGGGAGGATGTGGGGTGTTGTTTACCCTGCGCCCCTCACAGCTGGTCAGAGACAGCCGCCTCGCCTCCGCCCAGTCTGACCCGTGCTCCCTATTGCAACACCGGACCGGTGCTGACCGCTGTCACACATCCTGAGCAGCTAAATATGTTTTACTGCTCTGAGAGAGAGGTTAGTGTTCAGACTGCGCGCTTTAAAAGGCAGGTATCCTAAACGGAACCACCTGTTCCCTCTCAGCACAGAAGCCCCGCTGTACTCTGGGATTCCCCCCCCCCAGCGCAGGACTGAAGGAGGGAGAGAGGGTGGATTTATGTGGAGAAAGATCGAGTCCCACAGGGACGACAGTAAAAACCATTTCCCATCATGAAAATTATTCAGTGGGGTGACAGGGACCAACTGTGTCAGAGTTAGAACAATGAGCTAAAGTCCAAAGAACGCGGGTGCAGTGGAGCGCGCAGTACAGGCAAGGCCCTGGGGTGTGTGGACAGAGGACAGCGGGCTGGTTAAAGGCCAGGTACGCAGAGAAATGAGACAGTTGTGCTACTGCTTAACTGCCGTCTTTTCATCTAGACTTCTTTATGTATTTTAATGAGCAGTCAGGAGCTGGACCGAAGGGGGGGGCTCAGCACTTCTCTCCAGGCCTAATTGGGCTTGTGAGCGAGGAGCAAAGGGTCCCCCTTGAAGTCTCTGCCGAATAACAGCCAGGTTTTTCCCAGCTAATGTGTTTGCTCTCACTCCTGTCTCAGGTGGAGTGTGTCCCGCACTCAGTCTCTGCACCGCCGAGGTCAAGGTTTCCATAATATCGCTATTTACATGTCCTGAATGACAAATCATCTGCCATCTTCTCAGCGCAAACTGCCCGCTGCAAGGCTGTCAGTGCAGCTGTGGATTTCTGTGGATGCGTGTGTGTGTGTGTCTGTGTAAAGCATATGTCTGTGGTCAGCTGCAAACATATTTAATCAAGACTTGCTTCATTTAGCCTCGGGGAGTTTAAGTCAAAGACAGTCTGTGCCGTCCAATCTCATCACCAATTTATTCGTACTTTATTTATTTATTCTTTTTTTTATTTAATTACTTATTCATTTATTGCTCTTAGAAAACATTTTCTGTCTCCACTGCGGCAGCAGGAGATGGAAACTTAGGAACGCTCTGATAATGTAACAGTCAGGTGTTAACATGGGGGGGGGATTGAGCTGAGGTATGTTTCCAGCACGCAGTGAGACAGAGAGTGTGCGTGTCTGCTCTCCTGCCTTCGTCACTTCATTGGGTGGAGGCCGCTTTAGACAGCGGGTATGAATTCCTCCTGCACAAGTGACATCAGATCTCATTCCAGCCAGGTGCTGATTGGTTTGTACCCCGGCTGCATGCCTCTCATCCCCCCCCCCGGTGACAGCGCACGGCCGAACCGTCGCGCCTGCTTTATGGGCCCGGATCTCTCCGGCTCCGGCCCACAATGGGCCCGCAGATAAATAAGGAGGAAGCGTGAGTGCGAGGGGCTCCTGGGAAGGGCGTTTTAACGGCGGCGCCGTCGCGGGCCCGTTAGCGCTCTGAGAGATGGTGGCGAGATAAATGGGCGCCGCATTGCGCTGGCAGCTTCCCCCTGGTGACAGCGCGCTGTCTGAGCTCGCCGAGCGCTCAGGCTCCGCACGCTAATGACCGGGACTCGCTGCCCCCACAGAGCACGGTTTGGGATCGCCCGGCCTTCCCGTGGAGGGGGGAACACCGCAACGAGCAATTATTCACCGCTACTGTGTGCGGAAGGAGGCGTCTGTGACATTTGAGATAATGGCATCTGAAATCGCTCGGAAACATTTTAATTGCGACGGGTTTACGTGAGGATTTCAATTGCTGTTTCAATTGCGTGTATCTAATTTGTTTAATTTTTTTTTTTTTTTTTTTTTTTTTGGTCGTCCCTCAGTTAACTCTGGAGACGGGATCGACTACAGCCAACAGAAGCGGGTGAACATCGGGGACCTGATCCAGGAGACCCTGGAAGTGTTTGAGCGCTATGGGGGTGAAGACGCATTCATCAACATCAAATACATGGTCCCCACTTACGAGTCCTGCCTGCTGAACTGAGAGATCTCTACAACCAGCACCCCCACCCCGGCACCGTCCATTTCACCTCTTGACCCGTCCGAACAACCATTGTAAATTATTAAAGTCATAACCACACATCATTATTTCATTTTTCTATTTTCTGAATGTAACACCATAAAGTTACACTTACTGAAAGACAGTGAATGCAGATTATTTGATGAAAAAAAGCTGTCAATAAAGCACCGATATTGTGTAAATGCTGCACATTTGTATTTTGTTCTTTTTGATATTAGAGAAACATTCTTACTAAACACTCTTTGATTCACTTTATGGGTTTGTTTTACACTCAGAAAAAGAGACCTCGGATGAAACTGCATGAATTCCTTATGCTTATGAGAGGAAGATCCATTGACTTATGGTTGTTACAGCACAATTACAGAAGTAACAGAAGTAAGGATTATACTGTTGCAATGTTGTACATAAATTTTTTTGATTAAAGCAGTCAGCAGCAGTCAGGGAAAGATTAGGTCCTTTCTGCAAATGGCATTTTGAAAACTATAAGCATCTATCTTTCAGCATTTCTATTTAGCAAGTCTTTTTAGCAATCTGTTAACTTTTAGAATTTTATAACCCATTGAAAATGTGCATGGCGTGATCGAATCAAAGAGGTCTCGATGTGCAGGCACTCCCCCAAACCTCCCAGCCTTAGTTCTCTGTCTGTGCTGATGGAGAGCAGGAAGTTTTGTTATGGCTGTTGGGAAATGGCAGCCGCGCCGGAACGTGCCTGAGCATGCTGGGATATACCCAGCGGAATGAAGGCAGGCAGCATTCCTGCATGTCGCTCGCTCTCTGCCACAGATGTTTGTAACCTATTCTGTTGGGTCTGAGCTGCGCTGGTCCCGAGTACAGAGCTTCTCCGAGCTACGGCGAGGAGGGGGAGGAAGTTCACTCTGAAATAATATTACTGCAGAACTGGATCTGTTTACTGCCAGTGTCCCTTAGCCTCTTGGCTTGGGGTTCAGAGCTGTGAAGAGCCCATGGTCAGAGTGAAAACCAACTTAACTCGGCTGATGTGGGTTCAACTAGATTACCATCATCTGTCTGAGCGCTCGGCATGTTCAGCACAAAGATTTCACTCTGCATTAGGCAAACGATGAGTCTTCAAGTTGAAGGTTTTTTTGTTTTTTAAATGCTTACCATGAACAGATGGCTAAATGTACATTTTTTTTTACATTTTTAGCATTGAGCTTCGGGACGTTTCACTCATCACACGCGCACACACGCAGGCCACTGCATCAGCCCTGTACCACAGCCACAGCCTCCTGTCTCTAATCACTCTCTGATTTCACACGCCTTCTCTTTCAGGAGGGAGCACTGCTGACATTTATATGTCTGTCAGGGTATGTGTCAGATGCTTTGGAAAAGAAGACGCAGAGGGGTTGCTTTTTCCTGCTGGTTCATGACTGTAGTGTGAGTGTGTTCGCTGTCTTGCCATTTCCTTGCCCCACGCCTTTAAAGTGGCTGTATCCACTCCATTCCCCATGCGCAGTCTGTCTTTGACATCATCAGAGCTGCTCTCTCTCTCCCGGCAGAGACACCTGTTACCTACTCCATTTCACCTAGCATAGAGTCTTGTCTGTTACTCTAGCAGCGAAGAGCCACAGACTCCTCTCTCCTACCCTGCCTCTCCCAACAAAGAACCCTGTCTCTTACTCTGCCTCTCCCAGTATAGACCCAAACCATCCTCTTATACTCTGCTTCTCCCAGCATAGAGCTGTGTCTCATACTCTACCTTTCCCAGCACTGAGCCACAACGCCCTGTGTCCTATTCCACCAGCTCTGATTCTTCTAACAAGCTGACTATGCATTAGCCAGAGAAATGCTCTGTGGGCAATTGGGAGATAGAGAAACGTGGAGGAAAAAAAAAACACAGACTTCTTTGTCCCTCTTTCTCTAACGTCTTCTAACATCTTCTAACATCTCTATTTCTGTCAATAAATGAAGTCTCTCTTTTTTGCGGTTCAGGAATCAGTCATATCAGTCTTATCATTCATGTGATTTCATCTTTCTGTCTGTTCCAGCCAGCAAACTCCAGCCCTCATTCCCATGCAGGCAGAGATTGGGTGAAAGTCAGGGGCACTGGGGTGAAGTTATAGATCACCCTATGGGTCCACTGTTGTGGTCAAAGGGGTAGGCAGGGTGAAGTGGCGTTCATCTGGAACGCGACCAATTTGGAACACCGGGGGGATATACACCTCACCGCCCCCCAGCGGAATTTATGAAATGAGATTATTCTTTCTGTGCGCGTGAGTGAGTCACAGATGAGATTCGACAATGCACCAGCATCCGCACAAACAAGCCACACGCCTCCCCTCCTACAGCTCATTAACACAGGGGGAGCGGTTCTGCCTTGCACGTGCCATTTACGCATGACGCTGGGCGGTCAAAAGCGTCCACAGGTCCTCAAATCAAGGGCCGGAATCCACACAGACTGGATTTCCCATTGTGCACGGTTAGGTTCTATCACAAGGGTTAATCTATGCAAAATGCAGCTTGGTTTTGTGGTATTGGGACTTGACAAACGTGGACTTTGGAGGTGAAACATAACTAGCAGCAGGACCTGCACAGCACTGGCTTTGCTGTCAGTCAGAGGAATTTAATGACCTTGTGGACCAGACAAAGACAGCCATCCCCGACATTACAACATAACAAGACCTGCTCATCCAAGTGGAGTGATTAACAGCCGCAAACCAAGTGGATGAACACTGAAGGCATGCTTTACTTGAGCTCAGCCGATGTGCTGCAAATGACTGCCTCTCAGATGTCTCAAATTGGCTCACCGCCGTGGAAGGCCCTGTATGTGACAAAACTGCACTGAACATGTTCCTGGCAATGACACTGGCCAAACAAACCTCGAAAGAGCAGAAGACCCTTGAAAAATACATCTTTCTTTTGGTCCTCTAGATTCGTATTTTTTCTAAATAGTAAAATGTGAAAAGAATCATCACATAGTTACTATGAATCATAGTTATTCTTAGACAACAAAGTAATAATCTTACCCAGCATGCTCTGGGCCTCCAGTGCCGCAGGTTACTAATACCTCGATGGATTTTATTTGAGATGATTTTGGAGGATTTGTTCATTTCTCTCCTCTGCTTTTGTGAAACATGTGCCCAGTGGGTGTAGAGAGGATAATATTGATTGACGTGTATTTTCAGCTGGAGCGTGTGTGTTTTTTGTTGTCGTTTCTGTCTTTGTGATATGGCTGTTGTGCTAGATTAGGGAGATTTCTCTCGCAGAAATACGTCACGCCTCAACATGAGGAATGGGAGTCGAGGATCCGGTCCGAGCGCAGCCTCAGTGCATCTCCTCTGAAGGGAGGATGCTGCAATGAGAACACCGCAGGCTGATGGATCGTGTGCTATCCGCACGACTGGTAAAGCATTTCTGATAATTATTTCACTCGGAGACCAGTCGACAAACGGGAGATGTTTGTGAGGTAGTGAGTGCCAGTGCCAGTATAACTCCACAACCTGTGCCTGTGACTCAGAGGAAGAAAAACTCCCTGTGGCGCGTGGTGTCTCGTCCACCATGTCACCCGTCACCTCAGCTAATGCTCCACATCTTCACATATAAAAAAAAAAACGTTTTTTTTTTTTTACAGAACTGTTCAAAGAAGAGCTGAAAGAAAACAATAAGAAAAAAAACATCCGCATCACAAGAACAGCGTGCTGTCTGTTCGACCCAGCGGTGTTGGACAGGGTGGACGTGGAGCTGGGTCGACCCCATCACCTTGACAGTGGCTCCTGCAACAAAGACCTCGGCGTTCTCGAGATGGCAGAACACCGCTGCAGGGTCTCTAGTCCCTGTGACGTCCCCGCGTCTGTTCGTGTCCTGCAGCTGAAGGCCGGCACGAAGTGGACGACCTGTTACAGCAGAGTCACTCGGAGAGTATTATTAGTGCAACTGCGCTCTGGACCTCGACAGCTGGCCTCGAACCTGTGCATTTGTGAGAACTCCCCACCCCCCCAGCTCCACTCCCAGCCTGCTCCGGTCGGCCATTTGTGGCATGAGCAGAGGAAGGTGACTTTCCAACTCAACTTGTTAGGACTGTAGTGAGCCCCTCTGTGGCTGTGTCCCTGTTCATCACTGTGTACAATGTATTTCTGAAAATACAGCAAGACAGATAGTATGGCATAGGAGAAAACTGGTCCTTTTTTTTCTCTTTTGTCCCAGTGGTGGTAAGAAAAACATGGTAAAACAAAATGTGTGTGAGACTGTGCACATTTGTTGTATGTTTTAGTGGTGTGTGTGTGTGTGTGTGTGTGTGTGTGTGTGTGTGTGTGTTTGTGTGTAATGTCTTCTCACTGTGGCTTTTTGAGTTACTGTGTTCAGCCTGTGGTTGAAATTGTATGTATGTACTTGTGTCCTCTTTGTATGCGTACTTGTGTGGTAACAATGGTTCCCATAGATACAGTTGTCGTTTGGGGGGGAAGGGGGGGGGGTGGAAGTGGGGAGGGTATATGCCTGCCATTGGTCCTTTTCGCAGGCTGCAGGCTCCTTACACAGCAGAGCCTCTTAGCTGGATTGCCTGTCAATGCCGTTTTCAAAAGGCAAATTGTTAGAAGCAACTATGAAGAAGGAGAGGGCAGTGCAATGGAAGCAAATAGCCCTTTGGGAACAATTTGTCTTGTTCAAGTCAATCTTGCACTGGCCACACTCAACCACAAGCAACAGAGCACGTGCAGGACGCGCACTTACCACAAATGTCTTTTATTATCTTGTCTCTATTCTGGGCATCACAGGTTTGGAGATCCAGATCTCAGGGAAGTAGTGCACTTGAATGACAAAAATTCAGTCCTTTCTATGAGTTGAATCATATTGCACCAGCTGGTGGTTGATAAAGAACAGCAGCTATTCTGCCAAGAATATGGAACTAATAGGACTTCTGAGTAGCTCAGTGGTTAAGACACTCACTTTGAGTGCCTGTGTTTTCTATTCACCATGGCAGAGGTTCGATCCCAGCCATGTCACTTTTTAACAATGACCGGAGAGCCCACAGTAGCAGGGCAAACTGGCCTCATTCCATGGGTTTGTACAGGTGTGTGTAATTCAGCCAGGATGCTCTTGTCTCATTGCTCTCAAACACTCCAAGACTTGTTGTGTGGCTAGGAATTGCTCACGTCAACAGAGTAGAGCAGATCCTCCTATGAGCACCCATTCCTCCTTTGCAGTGAAATAAATAGCCATTGGCTGCAGGCAGGTTTATCAGAGGATTGCATTTACCTGTGTGCGTACAGCGGATGCTGTGATGAGACAAGGCTAGGATGCAACTGCCAATTTCAAAATAGGGCTGTCTAAATGGGGGAAAAGAAGAATAGAGGAATAATTGCCCTATTCCCTTGCATTCTGCAGGTTTTGTATCGGTGTCAGACAATCTTTATCAAACTTAGAGCACACCTGGGCAGGGAAAACTGCCCTGCCAGTCTATGGGATCAATCTTGTTCTCTTTATGGAGGAGAATCAATAAGAGTCTGCTCTCCTGCCTGTGTTCATTTCTCCCACACCCCTGAACCCCACCACTCTCATTCCTGCTGAAACCACTCAATGTCATCTCTGCCACAGCCTTGAATCATACCACTCTCATCAGAGAGGAACCCAATCAGTGTCATCTCCCTTTCACTCTAAAATCCTACTACTTCCATGTCTCCTTCACCCCAGATCCTATCACCCTTCATCTCAGAAGCCCTATGATCTTCCTCTCCTTTGACCCCTGAGCCCTGTCTCCCAGAATTCCTCTCTTGCCCTCACATTTCCACTCTAGAGATGGGTCACTGTAATCCAGGAAGGCTATGACTATGTTTCACACAGGCTTCTCAGCTCACAGTTCCTTTTGCACTTTACGGTGCGAAGAAGGGAACCATGCTGTAGAGGACATCCTACTCTCTGGGTGACAACCACAGGGGTTATGGGGTGTTTTTCCTCTCTCTTTGTGATTGGCCAACACAAGTAGCCTGCCAATGGAAATCACAGTGGCTGTCGTCATGAGTGGCAGCAGCTGGCTTTTCTCTTTATGACAACAGCCATGAGTGCCATTCCAGAGGCCGGAGCCCAGAGTAGGGCAGACAGCAAGGTGACCTTTACCAGGGACGACAGGGGCTCGACAGCAGCACGGCAGTCTTTCTTTAGTGATACGCGGGTCAAGCAAGTGCTTTTCCAAATGCCAATAAACCAGACTGGGTGTGCACGTGTTCCTGCATATCCATCAAGGGAATGCCACCTGCATGTCGCTAAAGCACACACAAGCATACTGTTAAATGTTCCTTCATGCCCCCCCCATTACAGGCCAGGGGACAGAACAGTCAAGATTTCTGTTAGGTATCTCTCTTTATCTCTCCAGGCATTGGCATGGTGGAGCCTGTCAAGGCTCGGGGTGGAAGGTGATATGGGAAAGGAACATGCAGATAGGGGTGGGGGAATGGAGCATATGTGGGGGGGGGGGGGGGGGGGTGACTGTAAATCTTTGCCCCTTCCCTCCCCAGGGAAACAAAGGAGCCTTTACCTCGCTCTGCACCAGGCCAGCCTGTGGAACGGGACCTGGGTTTCATTAGATTACTGTGCTGGGAGTGGAACTTGCCATCCATCATGTGACTCCAGTTCCCACCCTGCTGACTGGATTAGAGCCCTAATCTGTGGTTCCCATGTGGGGGGCGAGGGCAAGGGCCTGGCTCTCAGCTCCTGGGTCACCCCCCCCCCCTCCCCCCTCAGGAGTGAGGGGTCTGAGTTCTGGCATGGTAAGAGGCATGGACTCATGGCCTCCTTCTACATGTGCTGCTCTCTCTCTCCAATTGCTATGTCAGGATTTGACCAAGAGTTTACTGACAACATTAGCCTGCAGCAACCCCAGCAGCCTTTGCAAACCTTTTGGACTGAAGTGTTTTTGTTTCCTGCATATTCTAAATCGGGGCCTATGAGCTCCCTTTTGTGTTAGAGACTGGCTGCATTTACTGTGACCCAGTCTGGTCATGTGATCAGTGAGGTCTCAGCATTACCCCCCACTCCACCCACAACACACAGTATCCTTAAGGGGGCCCCATGTGTGACAGATTGTCTCTGCCACTGTTAAAATCTCAGAGGCCTTTCCCATCTCCCCCTCTTGAAAGAGGCTAAATGCATGTTAAATCATTATCATGAGCACTGTTAATTGGATTAATTGTTGAATGGAACCCGTGTTATTAAAAATTACTCAAAACATGGGGTTGGAGGGGGATTAGAATCTGTCTTGCACACTCGCACAGTGAAACACAGAGATCAGCATGTGACACAACTCAGAAACAGCCTCAGCAAGGTACAAATTACCATGCTCACTGATAGAGATAAGAACTAAGCCCAGTTTCAAAGCTTTAAATAAATGCCAGATCTTTTTGATGCCAGAAATCTGCAACTTTTACATCACTGTTAGTCAAAGGAAGAAGGGTAAAAAGAAACATAAAACAAACACCACAAGCAATTTATTTTTGCCTTATAAAATAAGTGTTATTATTAATAGTCTTCCTCTTCTTATTTTTTTCTGTCCTGTTCTGTCAGTTATCTTTACTTGAAGAAATGGACCTGGTTATCTATTATTTTCACCAAAAATCCAATTATTTTACCCTTCCTAGTTCCTGTGCACAAACAGCACTCTCACATACCAATAGTAGTAATGGGAAATGATGCTTAAGGTCTCACTTAGGTCTGGTCATAAAGGTAAAGACGTGTCTCAGATATAATGATCTTCTGAGACTGAACACACACTAAATCATCACCTTTGGACTAGACTGGAATAACACAATTATGTAATAAAATCCTGTTGCCATTGCATATCAGTCAGGTAAAGATTCCCTGCCTCAAAAACAGTCACTGCGATGAAGTTAGGCAGAAAAGTCTGGAGAAATAACTGATAAGATCAGGTTTCAGCTGTTAGTGCAAGCAGACTGCTAGAGCATAACCAATATCTGCAACACTCACTCTTCAGACAACCGAACAAAAACACATAAAACTTAAAATTTGCAGCTTCAGCTTGTACAATCGACTGCAGCTGGCAGAGTTAATTATAATACAGCACAAGCAGGAATCAAGTGCATTAGCATTCTGCAAGCTGATAGGTCAGCTCTGTATCTTTTTTTCCAGTGCACAGGCCTGGCAAAACTGATTTCCTTACTCTATCTCTCTCTCTCCTTGCGTGTGGAATTCATCTCCTGTGAGAGACTGACATGGCCCCTGGTCTGTGTCAGTGAAGCTGACAGGATTCTGCACCCCTGAGAACTGATCTGGGGTTCAGAGGGCAGCTGGTCCAGTGGGTTTACTTGGCTACAGGACAAAATCCATAAAAAACCTAGTGACAAGTGAACAAATTGTGCTAGGGTCAAGGTTAAAGCTCATATTAAAATGGGCCCTGTTGAGCCAACAGCTGCTAATATTAGTAAAGCACAGGAGCATGCTTTCTCTTCAAACAATGAAGATAGCATTAAACAACTGAGACCTACTTTTAGTGCTGTGAATTTAAACGTGGCTGGTAGCTGCGGGTTAAAATTTCTTTGTGCTAATTGATAAAAATCAAGAACACTGTTTTCAAGTCTGCTGTACAAAGGAGGGGGTAATTTCCAACTGTTCCTTTCATCTCAGAGATAGTGCAGAAGTTGTCAGCAAATATCTTGATGTTCCATTATTTCTTTCTTCTCTTTCTCTCTATCATGCACAGACATACACACATTGTGTGTGTGTGTGTATGTATATATATATAGAAATATGTATATATAAATATGTATATATGTATATATATATACAATACTTAATGTGTATTTACAATGTTGACTAATGCAGAAGTGTAACCTCGTAGTACAGTAGTTGCGCGCCTGGTTCATATCACAGCTGCAAAGACAACCCAAAGCAAAAGCCAAAGCCATCAGGTGTGTTGTTTGCCGGAACAAATGAATGGTTCGGCTCAAGCATTTAATAACATTGAATCTGCAATAGGAAACAACCGGTTGTTCGTCTTGTTGAGTGCTGTAGTAAACAGCTCTCTAATGTCAATTAAGAATGAGATCATAAAGGCCTTACGTGAAAATCTCGCATCTTGACAGAAACGCGTTGCAGGAACCAAGCTTCGTGAATCCTTGTCATGCGTTTGTAATATGGCTAATACTGTGTAACCACATCATCGCTGCATAACATTAATAACGCGTGTTAAATTTAGCTCCTCTATCACAGGCTATGTGGTCCTTGCAGCAGTTGATGGGGGCCCGCGTGTCATTAATCATTTTTATTTAGCTTTGGCAGTATTAATTCATGTCTTTAAAATGAATGCAGCGTGAGAAAATTTGAGCGTCTAAGGTCTGCGTCCGGAAAAGTCTGGTGAAAATGCCGAATCAAATATTGCATCGACGTCCTTATGCTTTAATGCGTCAACCACAAATGCGAAGTTAAGAATCAAGAGTCTGAAGCAATATGTTGTTTTATTCACCCACAGTTACCACAGTCTGAGGGACTACGGAGAAAAATGTGACAAGTACTCTTCAAATTTCATCTCGCGTCTTAAAATGATCTTTGGTAGTTGTTTCATTTTAAGTCATAATCACAGACTAATGTCACGCAAGACAAGAAAATCGTGTTTTTTCACATTATGTTTATGTTTTGTCGTCTACGCGACAAGAGCTTAAATGTAGGCTACTTTAAATCCAGGTTTAAACGATACCAACTTAGCAAACACAATTTCTGTTATACTCTTTATGGCATCGACAATCGTAAGTTTACACAAAGACGTTGTTAGTACTAGATCATGTCTGGAATAAACCAAATTATTTTTTGTAATAAAGATATGTTATTAACATTGTATCCAATGTGCTACAAAAGAATCCGCTCTGATTGGTTAGTTACTTCGTATCCCCCAAGCACCAGCAGTGTCCGATTCCGAGCCTGTTTTCCTGAGCAACTTGAATAATCAGTCGCTAACTCGTATCTTTTTTAATGGGTTATCTACAATTGGCCCTAACATCTGTAGATCATTTAACCAATGCAAATCATACGTCTTTATCCCCCCCTCGTTTTTCACATGAATTCTTATTATTGGCTGTACCCGCTGTCAGTTAAAAACGGCTTTGACCAATCAGAGGCGAGTGGGTCGAACGGTTTTCTGAATAGTCTCTCGCGCAGGCAGTGGAGGATCGGAACGTCCCTGTGCTCACTGTAGAGAGGAGAGTAACGGCGAGCGAACGATAAACGACTCATCGGGAGATTGTGGTTATTTTTATCTCCGCTCGAACAACAAAAACAAATCAAAAATCACAATTTATCGGGAGGGTCGGCGAGCTACAACGATCGAAAACGTGGGGGGGAGCGAGGGATCTGATCAGCAAGTTTTTTTCTTTTACATTTTTTTCTTTTCATAAAGAAGGATTGTGTTGGGTTGTTTGCATCTCGGCGCAAAGATGATGGTCGGGGAGATCGAAGTGAAGGAGAGACCGAGGCCGAGTCCCGACTATTTGATGCAGTTACTGAACGAAAAGAAGCTGATGACGAGTTTGCCAAATCTGTGCGGCATCTTTACACATCTCGAGAGGCTTCTGGATGAAGGTAAAACGTTGTCAGGGTGTACGGGGGGTTGGGGTAAAGCGTGACCACGATGTGGTTCACTTAGGGTTCGGCGGGCACGTTTGCTGCGCATAATATCACAGGCATGCAGGAAAGGCAGGGCTTTTGCTTGTTCCCATGAACTCCATTTACAACTTCACAAAGTCAGGAGGCCGAGATTAATCGAAAGCTACCATTGGCGACGGCAACTAGTTCTGTACCAGTCACTTCGCTCCGGGGCTTTTTTCTTAATGTAGAAGTTAGCTAGTTAGCTGCTTACAATCGAGCGGATCGGGGGTAAGGGGACGGAAAAGTTTTCAGGACGTACGTAGCTTGCCAGCTAGCTAGCTATCCAGTTACTCCCAGCTGTGTGTTTAAGCCCCCCACCCAATGGTTAGCGTTGCTTTTGTCGGGGTGTTTTCCAGTAATGCTTGAAAACATGTACCCAGCTGTTTAGTTCCTTTGTGTGATTAACGTTTGTTAGGCGACCTGTTCAGTAGTTTTGTTTCTTTGTAAAAACATGTTGAGCTCGTTTGTCAACTAACTTGAGAGCTAAGTTAGCTAGCTACCCGCATAAACTTCTTGTGAAGCTGCAACTTAGCTGGTTGGTTAAGAAAACTTTGTTTTAATCAGTATCGAGCTTCTTCACATCCATTTGGATCAATTAACGATCTTGTAAACCGATTAGCTGGCTGTCTTACCGGTTCTTAAATGCCGATTTAGCGCAGTAGTCGTTGGCTGGCTAACGTTAGCGCAGTTATGTGTCTCACGGAAATACGCTAGCAAGCTATGGTCCCCCTAAATTAGCTAGCTGTGTGGGAATGCGCTTTCAAGTCTGTTTATTTTGCCTTGCTTTTAAACCACTGTGGATGCAATTGTCTAAACTGTTAACTAACCTGGTTGGCAGAATTTCAGACAGTAGTTTGACAAATTCCAGTCGACTTAGCTGACTAGTTAGTACAGTATAAGTTACGTTAACGTCACCGTTCAATATTAATAGCTAACGTAGCTAAGATTAGCAGGCTTCCCCGAGTTGGACTAAATTTGTACTGTTAAGGTATGTCTTCCTAGCCAGCCACTTTTCCAAAATAATTGATTGGATTGGGCGTCAAGGCTTGCTAGCTAGTCCACATAATGTAGTTTTTTGAGTTACGTTGGGCTGAGCATAGTTTCGTCTATGCAAAAGTCCGGTTTAGGTAGTCAGGCGCCTACCGATGTTGGGTCTGTTTCTAAAGCTAACAAAGCGGGCAGACGGACGGGCAGAAGTGGGAAGCGTGCGGGCATGGTTTATGTAATTGCATTAAAATGGAGACGCTAGAGAGCGCCACTTTCTCCAGGCTTTATTCATCATTTCGGTAACTGGCTAGCCAACTTAGCTAGCTAGTTTCGTGAATTGCAAGGACCTCGGTAGTTAAGCCACATATTTTCAAGTTTCTGAAAATAGAAGTAGGGAAACCGTGCATGACAGGTTTTTTTTCCCTTTGTCGTCGTTCAAGATTACACACACTGACGCCTTCTCTGAGATGATGAAATTTGTTAAGCAATGCAAGCAATATGTTGCTAAAATAAAGCTCTCTTGGGTAAAATTTAATATAGGACCCCGGATCGCCCTGGCTAACCTACGTGTGACTGTTGCGATGCGCAACGATTTGTTTTGGTCAAGACTTGTTGAGCAGTTCGTTTTTGTCCAATATTAACAACAGTGGTTGAAAATTATACCATAAATCAAAGGGTAACCTCACTGCAGGAACTCTTTTATAAATACCTTTTGTGAAGTGTCAATAGTACAGGTCAATATGTAGCAGGAGTGTTGGTTGCGTCACCGGCTAAACAAGTTTCTGATTGCGGTAGGGTGGCATTTCTGTCATACTTGCTAGAATTCTTAAGGTAGGTACGTGTTAGTTTAGGTTTTGTGTCTCCCCCTTGAATAACTACGCAGAGGCATGTGACACCATCCGTCTGGTAGGTCGCTATTTGTCGCAGCCTCGATGTTCTTCTAGTCCACATGAACTGAACTTGTTGGACTCTTGTGGAGACCTTTCCTCTGTCCTTGGTGCATTGGGCAGGATTAAGGAGCACAGTCTGAGCTGAGGGCAATGCTGTCTGGGTTCACTGCCCAGACTTTTTCTTTTGATTTTTTTTTTAAGTCTGCACACACAGGATTGTAATTGACAAAATTCCTTCTGTTTGTCTTTAGTTCTGTTTATCTTATTACTCGGTCAGTCTGGTTTTGAGCAGTTTTTGGTTGCTCAGACGCATAGCCTGTGTCTGACTACTGGAACGCGGTGTGGGAGCCGTTCAGTACAGCACCCGCCTTTCCTCTTGGGGGGGGGGGGTGTGCAGGGCGTGAAGTCATCGGGTCTGTAGCGTGCTCTCACTCCCTCCCTGCCACCACACCCAGCGTTCCCCAGTGCCTCCCCCCTGAGGGCCTGCAGACCGTGCGGGGAGGGCCCTGACCGCAGCCTGCGGCTCTCCCTCCCGCCGGGTCCGTGTAAGCCGCTTGTTCCGAGCGCCTTGCTGCTTACGCTCTGGCAGTCAGGACGTGTGGAGCTGTTTGTCAGGGTGGAAGGGAAGTGGGGGAGAGACTTCGCCGCCGGGGCCCTCTCCTGACTGCCTCGCTGTGCGCACACCCGGCTGTTTGTTCTCAAGTTGAACCGTTCCACAGATTTGCGGGGGTTACTGCGGCCAGGGCACAGTCCAGCTGCTGTTTAGCCGTGTGTTTGTGTTGGTGTTGAGCAACTCTCCTGTAAAGACACTAGCCTGCTCACATTTAGCACAGATTTGAGCTAGGGGAACGCTTGAGGCTGGAACATTCCAAACCAAGCATGCCCACAAAATATGGCTGTTAGGAAATAAAAAAAAACACATTCCTTTTAAAACCCATCAGGTGTCGGGAGTTTTTTTTTTTCCTTTCGATTCTCTGCTCAGATATAGAATGTTTTATAACGGAGCAGTTTTGACTAAATCTGTGACACTGATTTCCCTTTCATAATCCTTTTAAAAGGTGGATTTGCGTTTTGGGTTGGGAATGCAAAACACCACCATGTGGGAGGGAGAGAGGTGTGTTCTGTGCAGACTGAGCTTATAACCCCATTATCTTTCACTCCACTCTTTTTTTTTTGCTCTAATATGGAAAGCTACTGACTCTGAGTGGTTCTTATTAAATGGGGGGGGGAGTGGATAGTGCAGGGCAGTCTGGCATCGGTGGAGCTGGAGTAAGCGGGGGGGCTGCTATTCTGGTCTCACGGAAGTGCCACTGGAACAACGGCATCTGTCTACCGCTCGTCAAGGTGACACCGCGGACCTGCGCCGGGTAGAGCCGACTGACAGCAGAACGCACTTTCAAAAGGAGAAAATGGCGTTTTAAAAATGGCGAGGCGGCAGGGCCCTGGAGTGAGACTTTCACTCCCGTTAGAGGGAAGCGGGGAGAGGGGGGGAGAGAGAGAGAGAGAGAGAGCGCTCCCGTTGTCACCTGTCCAGAACAGTCTTGGCAGCTGCGCACACACATCAGACGCATTCCTCTGCGTTTAACTCCTTACGTGTGTGTGCCTGGCCGTTTCCACGGCGACAGAAAGCCGACACCCTCCTGGCTTACCCCCTCTACCCCCCCACCCCCCCCGCCTCCCATGTCGAACAACTGTTCCCAGCTGCCTGGCTTTTTGACTTGGCAGGAGATCTGGGTTTGGTGGGGTGGGGTGGGGGCTACACATGTCTATAAACTGAGACAGGCATAGATTGAGCCACTCAAGGTCACTTAGACTGGTGTGACAGGCGGCTTTTGAAATTCCCTTGCGCTGCACTTCATCTTTTAGAGGTGACACCAGACGTGCTTTTTTTTCCCCTTCCCCTTGTCTGTATCTGACATGCCAGGGGTGTGCATTGTCCGGACGAGTGCTTGGCCTTCACGTCCACCTCTGTTGGCCTGCGTTGGCAGTGGCTGCACTTTACGGCAGCCCGTTTCACCTTCATAATAATTAAACCGCTGCACTGCTGGGCCTGTGGCATTGAGAAACGTCAGGTGATGGCTCTTAGACCTTAGAGGGCTGCGATAAATGATTTGTAAAGCAAAGTTCACCGGAACACATTAGATGTTTGGAGAGGAGGCTGCCCCCTACTGAGTCTGTCCCAGTGGCACATGGGCCTTTGGGCTCAGTCCATCAGAACTGCTCCTCTCTGCGGACGCTGTGGCTTGTTCAGACCTGAAGCATGAGAAGTATGAACGTGCACTTAGGCGGTTGTCACAGTGAGATATTGTAACCCAGAGCAAGCTGAGTGTTGGAGAGGAGGCGTTGGCGATTCTCTGTGTCAGTGCTTCAATATTGCCACCGCGCAGAGCCAGCGCTAGGCCCCCCGCGGGCCCCGGGGGACCAGGCTTAGATTTGCCTTTAATAAAGATTAGGTGCCTGATAGTCGCGGCCCCTCTCCCGGCCCCGGCGGCCGCCGCATCACTTCATTTCCTGCGAGGGCGACCCCCGGCGAGCGGCGCACGGGGGCCTGACTCGCCGCACCTTTGACACGCAATCAATTTGCCATCTAACAAGATTGAGTGCCGTTTGCAGTGGAGACACAGGCAGTAGCTCGGGGGGGGGGGGGGGGGTGCTTTGCAGGCCTAAACACATTACTGCGCCGCCCTCCTCCGCTGGAATTTCATCAAGGAGTCCCCTGTCTGTAGCAGCTATGCTGCTACGCACCCCCCCACCCCCCCACCTTCCTCGAGTCAGCTGTCAGGGTCCGCACTGAGCATGCCCGGACGCAGGAGCCTCGGTGGCGGTTGGGCGCCACTATCTGATGCCTGCACGCACATGTTTGTGAGCGAGGTGGCATCTGGCCCGCGTCCCGGCTGGCCGCAGCCGCTGATAAAGTTGTCTTCCAGCAGGGCCCTCCTGTTATCTGGGCCCATCCCGTGACACTGCGAGTTGCCGGGGCCTCCTTATCGCTCTGGCCCCCTGTCTTCCAGCGCCCGAGCCCCGCTCCCTCTCCCCCTGCCCGTCCGCGGAGCTTTCCGTGTTTGGCTTGGCTTAAAGCCACAGCCCGCATTTGAATACGATTAGCATGAGGGACGGCCGATTTGCGCGTTCGGAGGCCGCTGCTCTGACCCGTTGTTGCGGCTTGGTCTGGACTGGCTCCAGGTTCTGTGCGCCTGTGTCTTATGTGGAGGAAGATGAGCTCCATTTCAGCTCCTGACATTGTGCTGCTTAATACTCAACACCCAAAGCACAGAGACACTGTGGTAAATGGGGTGCTAGGACACTGATGCAGCTGGTTGGAATAGCCAAGATATGTAAGGGCCTCTCCACCCTTTGGCTCACAACCAGCAACCCCCCCACCCCTCACCCTCCCCCCACCCTCTGGGTCTCACTTTGGATCAGACGCCTCCTCAAACAAAGGAAGTAACGCCCATTTGCAGACAGGAAAGGCCTGCCGACTGTTTGGTTTATACTTGGGAAAGACAAACGTCTTAGCCTCTGAAAAGAAAAAAACGTTTCTTAGAAAAATAAGTCCAAGTGCTCGCAAGCCCCTGTTTTATTTCCCCTTTCCTGCCTTTTTCTTGGTTTCTCACGAAAGTGCGTTTGTGCGATCCGGCTTCCTGTGGCTAATTTAACAGCGGTTTTGAAACGCCAGCCTTTGACTAGTCACTGTTTATCGTTGCCCCCCCCCCCCCCCCCCACCAAGCGCATTCCTGCAGATCTCCGAGGAGGGCCTCACCCTCAGCATTCCTGGCCTGCCTGGAATAGCTCCTCCAGGCTGTCGGAGCACCTCTGTTTGTTTTCCTCTCTGCGGAGTGCGACTTTTTTTCGCGAATGTGGGATCCTGCACTGCGGATGGGGCCTAGCGGTCGCGCACGCCTCGGGATTTGCCGAGTTATTTGTCACTGTTTCTCCTCTTGTTCGCCTTTGTTTTGTTTTCTCGACAGAGCTGGAAGGTGGAAAAATGAGCTGAGCTCTCTTCTTCTGTTTTTTTTTTTCCCCGTTTCTGTCTGTGAAGTCTGCCAGGCCTTGACTGAAAGTTAGCGCAGGGTTTGCACTCGGAACAGGTTATTTGCAAATGGTTGCATTCAACCTGTGCATGTTTGTTTTCTCCTGAGCTAAGGGAATATTTTCCAGTCACAGCTATTCAGCTACGCATGACGAATCCCTTGAAATGGTTATTTATTTGTATAGCCGGCACCCTTGTCCCCAGACATGTACATAGCTTAAATTATACACAACGTGCAGTCATACAGCTGCACATTTCTTAAGGGGGGGGGTTGGGTTGAGGGAGTTCAAACTTGCAACCCTCCGGTTAATAGTTTCTTTAATAAAGCCCTTTATTCTCTTCCCTGTGTAGTAATTGTATTTGTCCTTCTGTACACCATCCATTTTCTTCTTTTCCACCAGATAAATACACCCCTCCTCCCCAATGTATGCTAGAGCCGATCAGCTTTCCTGCAGTTCGTAACCCTGGCTTCTGCGTGTGGCATTGGGAGTGATGGATCAGCTCTGAATAATGTGTCTGTCTGGAAGCCACTTTGTGTGCGGTTTGTGTAGCTTGTTAGCCCCTGTAGCACGTTAGCCTCGCCTTGAGTAGAAAGAAATCCCTAATGACGGCGCAGTGTGTGTGTTGAAAGCAGCAGCTTTGAAGACCCAGCACGTCTCACTCTGTTGCTGAACATGCTGCCGTTTGTCTTCACCTCAACAGGTGCTCCTTTTCTGGATCTCCTCCTCATATGATCACCTCCTCGGTGGAGCTATGTGGCCTACATTACTGTTTCACACCGGTGTGTGTGTGTGTATGTGTGTGTGTGTGTGGCCTGTGTAGCGGCAGTAAACAGTGCCTCAGATTACAGCCCTGTTGGCGTGTGATGTCAGTAGGAGCATTCAGTGTTAGGGCTCTCAGGAGAGCACACACTTTGAACCCTGGCCAGTGGCTTTAAAGGCGAGGCTGGGGGCTGAATGATTTTTCAGACAGACATCCAAGGTTAAACACCAGTTTCACCTCTATAAATAAGAGAATGCATATACCAGTATAGAGAGTTGTGCATTAAGTAGGCCGAGCAAAGTATTTTTGTGAGGGTTTGTGTGTGTGTGTGTGTGTGTGTGTGTGTGTGTGTGTGTGTGTGTGTGTGTAAAGTACTGTTGGGGCTGCAGTTGTTTTTCACTTGATTTCTGCGCAAGGCCAGCGTTTGGCTGCTGGACTGTGGCTTGATTCCCTCCCCGCTCTCCTGCTGCTCCCCACATAGTAACAGTTTGTCACATGATCGGGTCACATGGCTGGCTTTCAGGGAAGCTCGGAGGGCAGCTGTGTTGGATTTGTTTGGTTTGTTTTTTAGTTTGTCTTTTGCGGACCCTTGTGTTGATGACACGCAGTTTTGATTTTTCTAGCCGTGCCATTCCCTCCTAAACTGCAGGCCTCCACGCTCAGGCTCTGATTAGTTATGGAAGCCATATTTGATCTTTTAATGAAGTCCTGTATGGGAATGCATTTGTTTCATTACATATGAGGCATGTGAGGTTTGAAGGGCAGATAGTGTAGTTTTTTGTAGTACAGTGATAAAAACACAAATGCCTTTTTGTGTGCACTGTGTCTTTGTGTGTGTGTGTGTGTGTGTGTGTGTGTGTGTTGAAATCAAAATCCTGTTAGATAAGAAAGGGAGTATAGAGAGATTAGAACAGAGCAGGGATAGAAATAAGCATTGTGTGCTGGCTGCATGTGTGAAGTGATTGATTGTGTCCAGTGAAAGGACAGATTGAGGGAGAAATGTATGTGCTGCCTTGTGCTCTGAATGAGGTCATGGTTCAGGCTGAAGGGGGGGTCAGCGGCTGCCTGGCTCTCTCTGGCCCTCAGAGCCCCACAATGGCCCTCTGTCTTTCAGAGAGGACTAACCCTGCCCCCCCTCTCCCTTCGGCAGTCAGTGGCAGTGTGCTGTTGTTGACGTTGGCCCTAAAGCAGTAATAAACTAATAAACTACAGTTGTAAAAAAATTAAGATTAAGAGCAATTTCATTTTTGTGATTAGATACGGTGTGCCATATGTAGGTGCCCACGTGCGCCAGCCTTCGGTTTTGAGATCAGAGAATGTTCCCTGGTCAGAGAGCCTTGTAGCCAGGCTTCTCTCACTTTTTCTCCTCAGGAAAATCCTTGTATTGCTTGTGACGTAGGTTCAAGCAGTCTACACCATAAGCCTTGCCTGAAAACTGATTTTTATTGAGCATCTGACTCTTTCAATGAAAGAGATTCTTGGATTCTTTTTTTTTCCCCTTTTCACTCATCACAACAATGTGTAAGAGCCAGAATGTGTGCTGCCTCTCTCTCTCTTTCTCTCTCTCTCTCTCTCTACCCCTGCTAGCATCTCGTATGTCAGTAATTCAGCCTGAGGGGTACACTTCCTCTCTTTCATCAGAAGACCAGAGCTGACATTAAAGGCCTGTAACGGGGGCTGTCTGTTTGCATTAGCCCCGGGTCACTGTGGCTCCACAGAGCGCCTCACTTCGCATCTGAGCCGCCAGAACCTGACCGCTTTTCCGCCACCTCCCTCCCTCGTTTGAAGGCGGGCACTGCGCAAGCCGTTTAACGCTGACGGAGGCATGCTACGGTCCGGGGCAGCACGATAGGATAGGGTAGGATAGGAACGGATCTTTCTGTTTCCTCATGGCCTTCAGCCGTGGTTCCCGCCTGTCTCATCCACTGCTCTTGTTCCGGCCCTTATTGTTGGTTAGGAACACCTCATTGTCAAGGCCCAACTTTGCATTAAAAAAAGCCTTGTTTCTAATGCTTTGTGTTAAAAAGTGTATTGTGGTGTCCACCAACTAAGCCAGTGCTGATTACTGTCTGATTGAAACTGTCCCTGTCATTCTTTTTTTCTGCTAATCAAAGCGAAAGTATCTCTGTGGTTTGTTTTTTCTCACTGTCTCCGTAAGATGAGGGTGTGGATCACAGCGCTAAAGAGGGGAAGAGTGTGTGAAAATGGAGGCAGGCAGCCTTTTTTCTTTTTTTTTTTTTTTGTCAAACCTCCAGAGTTGCAAGGTCTTGGATTGACCGCAGAAGAAATGACAACTTTCTCTAGAGCCCTTGATAAGATCGGCAACTCCGCTCGCCTTCAGAACGCTATCGACGCACACTGCCGATCGGTACCCAGGCTGTCCCGCGCCGCTCACTGAATATTCGCCATTGTTGGGGCCGCGCGAAAGCTATTTTGTTTGCTATTGAATCCAGACAGCTTACGATCGAAAAGCAATAGCAGGGGAAAAAGGGGGGATGAAAGATGGGTTACAAAAAAGGGCCTTGTTTTCTCAGTGTGGGAGCAGCCGGCAGCTCGCCGCGTCTGCGGGGATGGCGGAATGTCGTGAGGACGGAGGTGGGTCTGAGGAAACGTGGCTGTGGTTATCTCCTCTCTGCATATTGAGAAAGGCCGGCTCCTTCCTTCCTCTTCTGACAGCTGGACTCTTCCTCTCATTGTCGGGTGCAGGGGGGGTTCCACGCTTCCTGTGTGTGTTCTCAAGCCCCGGGAAGCAAGATGGGGCCTCGGGAGCTTTTTTGGACAGCGCGGGCTCTCTCAGTAACCCTAAAACGCTCCTACGCGGCTGTGTCATTACCGTCAGCTCTTACACATTGTGTAAGCTTTCCTGGTTTTGTGGAGTCTTGGCTTGATACGGTTTTAGGGAGGTGAGCGTTCAGTTTTTGACTGGCTGCTAGCTGTCCCCCTGACCCCGCATATGAAGATGTAGTTAGTGATCTCCTGTGGAAACAATGGGGGGTAAACCTTGGGGTCCTGTCCATCTCTGGCCTCTTTAGCAAACACAATGTCAGCCAAACATCCTGGTCCTTTTTTTTTCCTGTTATTTTTCCCCTTATCTCATATCCTGATGTACTCTTAAGAGACATCCTGGACCTGCTCACGGTTAGATTGGCCATTCTGTGCCGCTTCCTCTGGGACGGGAAAGTGTGTTTGCGAGGCTCGGTGCCTCCGAAGGCGACATCTGCCCGACACACAGGAAGTCTAGGCCCAGCCAGGACAGCGCTGTAGCGAGCTGCGCTAGCGGAGTGCGTTTTTTGTGCGAGGAGGCTGTTAGCATGCGGCGTTTCAGCAGACAGTTTTCCTCCAGCCTCAGCTCTGGATTCGGACAGCGGTAGATTGTAGGTGAAGTCTTGGAAATGGAACTCGGTCCAACCGCAGTCATGAGAGCAAACTTGTGAAAAGGCTTTAGAGGCGGGGGTTGGGGGGGGGGGGTGCGTGTGAGACGGTGCTGGCACATGACGCAACCAGCTTGAGCTTTTTCCAAGTCACATCGTCATAGAATTGAGCCTGTTATTTGTTTTCCTTTGGGGTAAGGTGCTTTTTACAGAATTGAGCTAGGCAGGAATCTACTCGGGTAAATTACCATTAAGAGGGTTTTCCAATTTAATGCTACACATCCTGCAGTTTGCTAGCAATAACATTCTCATTCTAAAAGGTGTTTGTCTTTGTGAGCATTAAAAGAAAAAAACGTTAAGTAGAATAAATTATCCGGGGCAATTTGAATAAATGTGGAGGGGTTGGAATTAGACTCTATACATGTAATTGCGTAGCCATTGGTTCTGCTCTGAGAGGCTTTGCAGCCCTTATAGCTTGGTGGGAGCTGGGATTCGACAGCCCTCTGGGGGGGAGAACTGATGCTCCAGAGTGGGGGTGTTGGGTGTCCTAGTGAGAACGTGAGCCGACACTGACGGGAGCGTCTCGGGGGCGCCTCTCTAAGTACATCTGCGCAGAGAGTAATGAAAGCTTGCCCGCGGTGCGCCCGTTAAAAGTACCATTAAAACGCTGTGCTAAATGAGCCCTCCCCCTGAGCTCTCTGATTTGCCTACCCCCCCCCCCCCCCCCCCCCCATTGCACTGCCTCTAACCCGCGCCTCTCTGAACCCGACTTCATAAACCCGTTCTCCATCACTAAGTTTACTGATCCCCCCCTTTCTCTCTTTTGAATCTAACTTTGTGTTAATGGTGCCGCCTCCATTACTGCGGAACGGGCTGAAGCAGTATGAATGCAGGGAGAGGTGGGGTGTGCTGAGGAGGGGAGAGAGGCCCTGTAGGATTGTCTGTTCTGCCTGACTGGGGTGGGTATGCAGAGTCTCCAAATAAATTCACACACGTTGCACAAAGTTGGGTGTAGAGCCCACAGTTCTACTCCAGCATAGACAAAATAAGCCTTTCTCCATCATTTGTCTGTGAGGACTGATCTTCAGCTGGAAAGGCACAAAGAGCATCCCGTATGTGCATAAGTTGGTGTGTTCTCAACTGTGTGAAGTAGGTTATCCCAAATCCTGTTTGACGCAATGAGATGCTCATTCAGCTTAGCCTTCTATTCCTGCCCCCCTTTCTCCTTCTGTTATGGAGGCAGATAATGAACAAATCTCTGTTTCAGAGGCCAGCCTCTTTCATGAAGTAAAGGTGTGATTTTCGGAACAGGGTCTGTTGACTTGGGGCACATGTCCTGTTATCGTGAAGGGTTGATTTGACAGGCCAAGTCGAAAAGGGTCCTTCAGCGTTGTGACGGCTGCCGTTTGGTTTCGGCAGCGCACCTCCCCCGTCCTCCTCCACCGTCCCCAGTCTGTTTTTCAGCAGCGTTTAAAAGGGGGGCACCGAACAATAATGAGAACAACACACTCACGGTCCCGGGTCCACACAAGGCCTCCTGGGGGCCCATTTCCGACACACACAAAAGATTGGGAGCCGTCCTCGGCCCTGTTTTCATCATCACTGAACGCCAGGGTAACTGGGTATGACAGACCCTCACGGAGCCGTCGCGTTTCCCGCGAATGGCTGTCTTTGCCAGAAGGCGCATTAAACCACATTGCAGTTGGCAGGTTTTTGCTGCGAGGATCCGTAACTTCAGAAGCGCTGAGGCTATTTATAAAGATAAGCTTTGGCACACGCTTTAGCCCCTGTTTTCACGGGATCCTATTTATCGATCAGATCATGGTCAAAGTCTTAGTTAACAGCTGGAAACGTTTGTCGTGTCTAATCCTTAAACATTAGTTTAGTCATTATCAGGGAGATTCTTTTTTAATCATGAAGGAAGTGGGGCTATGTGCTGTCATCAGTGACAGCTGGGAATCTGAGGCGTCGTGATTGCCGGGGCTTTAACATTTGCCTTTCCCTTACTCACAGAATTTAGCTTTTTTTCCCTTTGTGCTATGCTGTCTTTGTGTTCGGCTGCCTCTCCATTGTCCTAAGGCAGCCGAACATGGGTTTTGTGCATTCCTCACTTTGTAACGTTCGGTGTTCGCTGTCACCATGTAGTATTGTATAAGGATCCTAAAGGGGTGGTGGTGTGATTTTTTTTTTTTTTTTTTTTTTTTATCCCCCTTTTTCTTTTTATAAAATACCTAATGATCCTCAGTTTGTCCTTATTGATGGTCACAGAGCAGAACAGACTTGCTTCAAAGTAATAGGCATCTGCATCGATCGCCGTGTCTTGCATGGCCTTTGCTCGAGCCACTTGCCTGTCATGCCTGTGTCCTGTTCCGGCTCACTTTTAGCTCGCCATTAGCTCTTTAGGCCGCTCTCCTCCTCCTCTTCACTTGGCCGCCTCTGACAGTCCATGACCTCAGTGCTTGGCGGAATAGCACAGAGTGCTGAAACCGTTGGTTATTTGTGTGGCTTATTGAATATCTGCTTAAAGTCCTCATGGTGGATGTTTTTTTTTTTTTTCCTTCTGCAGTCTGGAAGAAGAATTCAGAGTGTAAATCTTTTCTCCTTTTTCTGAAGCTGAGGAGTTATTGTTTTTGGTAGTATGCGTACATGCTGATGCCGGGACACTTTCAAGTCCTGGCACTGTTGTTCCACATGATGGTATGCTTACATTAGCATTTCCCCATCAGTTATATAAACAACACAAAGCTACGTCAATCAGAAACCGTTATTAGCCACGTTAAGCTAAGTCACACTGTCATTTTGCATTTAGTGAAAACTTAATACAGCCGTAGCTGGTGTGGTGTATTGTTTGTGTCCACTGTATGGGCTGTGCAAAATGAGATCAATTTGTGGACATGGTTGATTTTTTTTTTTTTTTTTTATTTCTTAATAAAGAGTAACTTGCGCTGTTTAAGTGGATTGTTATGGTGAAAAACACACAAGTGAAAACTGGGCCTAGATTTTTAAGTGAAGACACAGCTGCGAGTTTTTGATAAGGGTGGAAAAAAATTCTCTCTGTGGCCTGATCCGGGAAGATACTGTATTTTAAGTATTCTTTTATTTCACCACAACGAAACCTTTTTGTGTTCGAGTTAACGTCGCTTTGGATAACGTCGTCTGTGGGGTGAATAAAGGAAGGAATGCATTAAGCTTAAGCCTCCTCGCCGCGGCGGTTAGCCGCTCTTTGTGACGGCTAAAGTGCATCGCTTCAAAGTGGAAAAACTTGTTCCCCGGGAAAGTTGCGGCGTGGGCACCTTGCTGTGTGCCCGTGCTGCCCCGCTTCTGTCGCGGCTCTTCTGAGGCACGTGAGGTCGGGGGGGGCTGCTTTGTTTCCGATCTGCTCTGGGTGTCACAGATTTTTCCATTAGACCTCGGTCTGGAGCAGATGAAAGTGCAGCCCGGCGTTAATCCAGAGGAAAGGGAGACCGGCTGGAGGAAATGGATGGATAAATAAAGCCGTTCGGAGAAGGGAAGCAGGCTGAACGAGCTGGTGTCTCCATTTGATTGGATCTGCTTAATCACTGTTAAGATCCAGCTCTTTCAGGTGATGGGCATTAGGGCCTAATTCCTGTAATAAACGCCAGTTTAAGAAGGCTTTAGGAAAGGAGTCAGATCATACAGATTACTGGTGCTTTGCGGAGCTGTGGCTCAGTGTTGAGATGTCTCCCGCCCTCACTCCCTTCCAGGGTGCTGTCAAACACCACCCTTCTGTGTGTGTGCGCGGGGGGAGGGGGGATCTCCCAGAATTCCCTGGGAGAATCGTCCTTCTAATGTGTGTAATGGTTCAATTCTCCAAACCTGAGGTCTCCTAATTTGTTAAATCTCAGGAGGTGGGTTTTTGTCATCCCTCTGGTATTGTGCAGACTCCTCATGACAGGCGGTGCAGTGGGACAGTCCTGGGGTGTTCCTACTCTGCTGGTGCCCACCCGCGGTGCTCTTGTCTGGTTTTTGTGATCGAATATTCCCCCTCTTCCTTGTTGTGCTCCCTGGCTACACTTTACCACGGTTTCTTCAGCAAGTTATCAGAAAGGTAAATAAATAAAAGATGAATACCTCATGGTGGATTCATGCACACATTTATTCATGAAAACGCGTCCTGTCTAACATCAGTTTAAAAAAAGGGGGGAGGGGGGATGGAGGCAAATACGAAGTGCATCCCAGGCTTTGAGAGTGGCATGGCGTTCTGGAGCCCGGCACCCTGGTGTGTGTGTGTGTGTGTGTGTGTGTGTGTGTGTGTGTGTGTGTGTGTGTGTGTGTGTGTGTGTGTGAGTGAGAGAGAATTTGATCTTTTATTGCAGAGGAGTCAGGCTGACATGAAGAATTAGCCTGCTCGGAAGCAGAGAAGAATAATGCATTAAAGCTCACGCTGTGTTGAGCAGACAGCGAGAGGAGCAGGGGGGAGGCTACGAAACCGAGTCCTACCCCCCCCCCCGTTCCGCCGGGGCGGGAGCCTCTCTGAATGTGCGCGGTGGCGAAGCGTGGCGAAGACGCCGCGTGTGGCCTGACCTCGGCCCGTCCCCTCCGCGCCTGTCACGCGTGGAGAGAGGCTACGGCCGGCCTGGGACGCTGTCGTCCCGGCAGGTGTCGGGTTACGTCTCCGAAGATTAGGGCCCTCGTGCTAATCGCTGCTTGGCCTGGTTGAGTGTCAGGAGGCTGGATGCAACACCTAAGAACGAGTTCAGTTCTTTCATATTGCTGTTGTGCTTAGTTTATTTACTTAAGGATTGACATGTTACATAAGCGGTTTTTCCCAGTTCATTGGGGTTACAGTTGAGGAATAATGTGGTCCCAGAGCATGATGGGAGTTATAAGGTATGTGTTTTCTATGGGGAAAAAGTTAGCTTGTGTGGAAACACCCCCCCTTCTGCTGAGCCTGATGGCTAGATGGACAGCGCACCCTGGCTTTGCTGGGCAATGGTCCGGTTTCTGTAGTGGGAGAAACCAAGATGACCCTGAACTGGTGGGTGTTGTGCTCTGCCTGGTCATCAGAAAGATGAGTATCCGGGAGGCCTCAATTCCCTCGACTGATTAGGGCTTGTAAACATGCAGGAAAGTTAACGGCGCGCAGGTCCACGGGTCCAGCAGCAGCAGCAGCAGCAGCAGCAGTGCTGCGTTTGAGAATGTTAGACCGAGGACAGGACACCTCCTCAGCAGATGGTCCCTCCCCCTGCTGTCCTCTCGTACTTCCTGAGAGCCTGTGGGCCTGGCTCTGATCTGGGCCTCTTATCCATCTGTGATCGTTTGGAAAGGCCTGACAGGCCCCCGGGGGTGTAACGGCACAGCCGCAAACCCTCCAAAGGCATGCTGGCTTTCGCGATTTCACCAGAGGGTGTACTCCAGGAAACTATCCCCCCCCACTTTCATCTTTTATTTTCATCTCACATTCTTCCAGGTCACAAGTACACATTGTGTGCACCATTCCTTTTTTTTTTTTTTTTTTTTTTTTTTGCAAGTATTAAGTGGAAATCTACTTTTCTCCTCTGAACTTTTTGTGTAGTTGCTTAAGAAGTGGAAGCTAAATTCTGAAACTCTGGAGCGTGACATTTTCTTGGCACTGCCAGGTCGATGAGGGGGAAATGGAGGGGAGGAGAGAGGGAGAGGAAGAGAACAGGGAGAGATGTAGACTTATCAGGGTTGCCTGTAAAGCCACAGAGAGCTGCCCTCTGCACTGTAAAGGTGATGCTCCGGCCTGGCTGGTCCCGCCCACCCCTCTCGGCCCTTAGCGGCAGGCGTGCGTGTAGGCGCCAGTCTCCTCCAGGGCAGCAGCCAGGCGTCTGGATACCCGTAGTCTGGGCCCTGTGTATGTGTGCATACGTGTGTGTGTGTGTGTGTGTGTGTGTGTGTGTGTGTGTGCGCGCATGTGTGTTTGAGAGTCATACCTGCTGTATAAACACTTCAGACGTGCCCGTGAGGTCCTGCGTTTGGAGAACACTGACTAAACACGCAGTAAAGAGGAGCAGGGGGGGAGCCAGGGGTTAACAGGAGCCTGGGGACCCATCTGCAGCCTGGGTGTCTGCCGTTCCAGCTCCGTCAGGGAGCCACGGCCGGGCTGCAGGATATGTTCGACCCATTGGAGTATGATGCAGGCCGCAGTCCCTGCCCTTCCGCTCCCACTGGGATATGAAGCGGGCCCCCTCCTTCTTCCGTCGGAATATGATTACACCAGTACCCCCCCCCCCCCCCCAATTGGGTCTGACGTGTCTGTAAGGGACAGGAATTCATTTGTGCCTTCACAGCTTGTCTGTGTTATTCCAGCATAAAAGGCACGCATTACCGGTCAGAGAGAGCAGCAGTAACTCACGGTGAACAGCAGTGCATCACAGCCCGGAGTCTCGGGCTTGAGGAGAGTGCATTGTGGATGGCGGTGTAGCAGCGTAGCTAATTCTGCTCTGGCATCCATGGTGATGGAGTTTACTGCCTCTCTGCCTAATAGGGCAGACCTTGTGTTCCTTTCCTGCAGTGTCACTTTGTAGAATCGCTACGTTCATCTCTCGCTCCCTCTCCCTCCCTTTTGCGCTTGACTGATCTTAAAGCCTTATAAGCAATTCTGCCCTTGAAAAGCTGTATTTGCCAGGATGGACAAAGACAAATGATTTCAAAGGGAGGGGAAGGCAGGGGGTAATTTTTTGGTAAACCGAGCATTTGAAAGGGCTTGGTGGGGGGGGGTGGGGGTGGTGGTGATGTGGCGGTGCTGAAATTAGGGGTTGTCAAGTGTCGCCCGTCTCGGCAGACGCTCTCACTCTTCCTTTTTATGTTAATGTGGCATTTGGGGAAAGAGAGGGACTCGGGAGAAGAGGAAAAACAAAGCATTTACAAAGGCACTGTTTTCAGACGGAGGAAGCCCGCGAGTGTGCGGTTAGACAGAGGCCGCCGGAGGAGTCGGGCATCAGGGAGAGCGTTGCAGAAAGCGGCTTTTAAGAACCTGTTCACACCTCCCGGCAAACACCGCCCCGCGGAGGCCCCGGCTCCAGCGCTCCACGGGCCCAGGGTCTTAGCACTCACGCGTGTGGCGGGGGCAAATTGGGCCTCCTCTCATCGATCTGAACTACAGACGAACCGGCCAGGGGGTCGGCCGAGCGCGGACTCCACAAGGTCCCGCCTGCGTGGGGCTGCGGTCTGCGTGTAGAAGCCGGGATCTGCAGTGACAACGCGGTGTGCAGTTATAGGATGCACAGTGTGCAGTACGCTCCGGTACCAGCACAAAGCTACACGCTCCGGACAGGCTAGATCTGTCTCCAAACCCTACCTCCCACACACACACTGACACACACACACACTCACTCACCCACTCATACTGACACACACAGACACGCTCTCTCTCTCTCTCTCTCTCTCTCACTCACACACACACACTCGCGCACACTCACACACACTCACGCACACTCACACACGCTCCCTCCCTCTCTTTCTCGGGGCTGGGCTGTGGCACCGTGTCAGCCCCCCGGCCCCGCGGGTCAGGGACAAGTGTCCCGGCTCTGCGCGCACACCGCGGCGGCGCTGTCACAGGGAATCCGCAGCAGCTGGGCCCCGCTCCGTCCCCGCCGCCTCGCCCGGGCCCCCCCTGTCAGTGATTCGCCAGCTCGGTGGCCTCCCGCGGGGCAGGGAACCCAGGTGTTCGCGCCCGCGCGGCCGCTACAGCTGCGCTCCAGATGCACCCCTGACGCTTTAAAGCGCATTAATCACGGGGCCAAACGAGGTGCTCCAAGAAAGAGAGAAGGTGTGACAAGCAGAGGGAGGAGAGAGGGAGAAAGGGAGCAAGGGAGAGGTGTCACATTGCTCAGGAATGCCAGGGTTACTGCATGATGTGGGGGTTTTAAAACAAGGTGTCATGTCATTCCTTTGCTAGGGAAACCTCTACATCAATGGCTCAGAATATGGTGTTATTCCCACATGATCCAGGGCAAATATTGGCATATTGAAGTGTAAAGGTGTAGCTTAACTAGCATCTTCAAGTTAACTGAGCCTCCTTGTCAGCGATTGGTTATTTTTCAGAATTGGTTTATTTCTGTGACCAGTGGACTGTGCTGATTGGGTATGACCCCCAGTTGTCGTGAGAAGCCGCGGGTGCGACCAATGACCGCGCCGCCTTGCCTTTAATCGGCCACAGGCGTCCAGGCTCATCTGGCCGGCCTGACAGATGAATGAGTCCCCCTGTCCAGAGCCCCAGATGAAGGCATGCCTCAGCTGCTGGCCTGAAGTGTGTGTGTGCGTGCGTGTGAGCAAGCCTGTGTGTGTGTGTGTGTGTGTGTGTGTGTGTGTGTGTGTGTGTGTGTGTGTGTGTGTGTGTGTGTGTGTGTGTGTGTGTGTGTGTGTGCGCGCGCGCGTGTGTGTGCGTGTGCGTGCACGCACATGTGCCCGGCGCAGCTCCGAAAGCGTCTCTCCCACACGCTTCATCGGAGGCCCAACCCTTTGGCCTGTTTGTTTTATCTGACAGCACGATCAGAGTCAGAGACATATTTCACTGTGAACGATCGCCTCTAACTCTGTGGGCTTTTTTTTTTCCTCCCTTTACTTTCACCTCATGAAAGAGACAATTTAAGCAGACAAGTGTCTAGGGACAAGAAGAGAGGGAGGGTTTTTTTTTTTTTTTTTTAAACTCTCACCAAACTGTCTGTTTCTGCACCTTAATGTCTTCCCTCTGTTCGAGCCTCTGCTTGGTCCGTTTGGCTTGGAGATGGGATTTGCCCCATTTCATCACATGGGACCGGCGTTATTTTGCAAACTGTTTCGGCTTGCTGTCGCTGGCTTGTTGTTGCTGTCGATGGCCTTCTGACCGTGTACGTCTGTCTCGCTTCTCTTGCAGAGATCAACAGAGTACGGAAAGACATGTACAACGACACAGTGAACGGTCTCGTAGACAAACACCCTCTGGAATTACCCGAGCCTTTGGGACCCATCGTCCATCTACAAGAGAAGCTCTTTGTGCCTGTGAAGGAGTACCCAGACGTGAGTTCTACCCTTTTCTTATGCACGCGCACACACACACTCACTCTGTTGTTCACACACACACACACGCACACACGCACACACGCACACACAAACATTCACCTTCACACTCATACACACACCCTCACCCTCACACTCATGTACATGACTCACACAGGTTGGCCGACATTACATGATAGCCAGTCCTGATTAGTTGATCGGCTGAACGTTGAATAACACTGTTGATGGTGTCGAAATCCTGCCAGTGTAATGAGTTGTAACCTGCCTCTGACCCCGCCCCCCTCAGCCATTAACCTCTCACAGCGCTGAGAGGGAAGGGAAACGCCCCTTTACGGACGGCTAGTGGGGTGTTCTGGGTACAGTGAGACAGCACTCGGCAGGAAGCCTCCCTCATATCCCTTCTCTTGTGTGACTGCTTCTCTGAGTGGCAGCCAGGATGTGTCAGCGCTAATGACTAAATCCCACGTGGAGGAGAGGGCGTCTGTTCCAACTGCGTTTCTACTTTTAATTCCTCTGCAGAAATAAGAGGAAATGATTCTGCTGAAGCTTTAACCCTTTTCCGGCGAGCGGAGCGAGAGCGGTTAGCGAGGCTGGGCGCTCTGACCTTGGTTCAGCAGCAGCAGCGTGGTGTGAAGGGGCTTCATCAGGAACGCGCGCACTGACACCCGTGTTTACCACACTCAAGCATGCAGATAAGACTGGGCTGGGGGGAGGGGGTACAAACGGCCCTCTCCAGAAATAAGCGGCGCTGGAAAATGCCCCCCACCCCCACCCCCAATCGCGTTCCTCCAGTGGGGCCAGCGTGTCTATATTTGTCCGGCGCAGGTCTGTGAAACTGGATCGGTGCGGCCGGGGCGTGTGGCAGGGGTCTTTCGCAGGGGGCAGGGCTCCTGTGCGGGTGGCGTGGGGGGATGGGGGGCAGCGACATTTCTCTTTGTAATCCGGCGGCGGGCGGAAGGGTGAGCGTTGCGAGCGCGGCGGAGCATGAAATGCATTTTCTCCCTGACAGAGCTGATAAAGGGTGCCGATCCGGCTCCCGGGCCCACCTTTCCCTCCGCGCCGGCACGGCCCGCTGCCGCCGTAAATAACATCCTCACGGCCCCTCCCAGCACGGCCTCCCGCGGCTGCACCGGGGCCCCCGTTCCTGTCCGTCCGTCGAGATGAGTATCGCCAAGTCCCCCAGTGGGGACTTGCGTCACCTCCCCACCTCCTGGATGCGTGTGTCTGTCACCCCGGTGACCTCTCTGACACCTGAGATGGAACAGCAGACCTGTAGTCCCTCTGATGTGATCCTGCTGCCGAGGATTGTGGGTAATGCAGGAAGGGCGCTGGAGATGAGCACACAGTGTGACAGAATCCTTAGCTAACCCCCCCGGGCTCCCCCCATGTCTCAGAGCACCAGCTCCCTAATGCATTTGAGGGTGCAGGTCTGAAGAGGAATTAGTCTGCTCCTCTAGTGGGTAAAATGAGTCACATTAGCCCTTGTTGCTGCACTCTTGTGACCCCAAACACAGAATGTAAAGAAAAAACAAATTTCAAGCTTAATGAAATAAAAATGCCGGAATAAAAGCTTAATTTCGGAGATATTCATTGCACATGGTTTCGGAAGGGAAGAGCTAGACATTTAGCATACAATATTCATCGTGGTTTTAATGGAGTCCTCTGACTGGCTGTGGGAAGGCAGGAGTTGTCTGAATCACTGATCTGTGCTGAAGAATAAATTGAACATCAGCGCGACCTCACTTGGACTGTTTGGACTCCAGGAAATCTCTATCGAACGGACAAGGTAGCAGCACTGCCCCGTCAATCAGGGAGCGCTGCATAACCGATGTCTCAAGAATACTGTAAAAAAAAAAAAAAAAAATCTGTGGTAACTTATTTGCCTGAGGGTATGTTTTTGCAGCGACTCGAGTTTGTGTTTTGGTCTGTTAGATCAAAATACAGACTTCTTTATTCACCGCTTCCATAAAAACGGGGCTTGATGTTCCATTTCTAACGGTGTCTGGCCACCGTTTCCTGAGTTCGCTTGCAGTCTGGCTTGTAGCTGTGTCGGCTCTTCTCCCCCTAAGGGTGTAGCTCCTGGCTCCTTCCTCTGCATGAACAGCAGCCCCGCTGGCTTCCACTCCACCGCCTGTTTGGGTAGATGGTCTTGGTTTATTGATGTTAGTAAATTTAATCCAGCGAAGCCTACTTTTTTCTTTTTTTTGCACGCGTTCTGCACAGTAAGTACTGCGGCAGCACAGTCTACAGTAAGCACTAGGGAGACTCTTCACCACAGCCACGGCAATCACTGGTTATTAGCTACTGTGTAGGTAATGATTGTGGAGAAAAACAGCACACTATGCTAATTTATTTAACAGCAGTGTTAGCAACTGCTGCATGGGCAGGCAAATGGTTGAAGTGTCAAACAAGGTTTGATTTGTCTAGGGCTTTTGTGGTCAGGTCTGTGAAGGATATTTTGATATTTAAATACTGCACATTTTCCTAAAAAATGAATTGCAAACATTTCATATTTTATAATAGTTTGTACCTTTTTTGACATTTATGCTGATAATATTGACACTGATTCTCATGTGAAGTCTGTTGAGCCTCAGAGACTTGGGTATGTTAGTGACGTCATCCCACAGTTCCTACCCCGCCCTCTACCAGAAGAACCAGTCTTGACCGGCAGACTCCCACCCTGTGTTGGAGCAGGTCTGAGCTTCTTGTGAGGGGGTTTCGGTCGGAGCAGTTCAGAGCGTGCTCTCAGAGGCCGACATCTGTGGTTTTGTGCGTCTGGAGACATCTGCACCTCTTCCCGCCCCAGGCCCCCCCAGCCTGAAAGTGCATGTGGTGTCACCGGTTCTCACTGGCCACATGCCTCAGTGCAGGCGTTTAGTTTCTTGCTTTATGGGGCCGGACAGAAGTGCGTGTTCTGGATGAAATGAGGAGTCCCTTCACAGGCTTCTCCCTGTTAGTGAGGGCGCGGCCGCAGTGCTCAATCGCTCCCTTTGGCTTTTGTGGCTGGGATGCTGCCTGGCGATCGATGGAGGTGTCTGCTTTCATGTGTTGGATAACACCAGTGGTAGACCCACCACACTAAGGGGAGTGTGTCTGATTACACTGCGAGGGAAGTGGTTAAAGACCACACACACACACACACACACACACATGCATGAGAGAAAGTGTTACCTCCACATTAAGTGAGGATTTTGCTATGTGTTTTTAATTGATTGGAAGATATAAGGGTGGGCAGTTGTGAAGTAGTTTTTCAAGTCTACATTATATCTCTGGGACAAATGCATTCTACACTCTTTCCCATAAGCCCCCCCAAGTCAGAGTCCAGGTAGTGTCCTCAGGTGACATGCATTTGACACTTTTTACCCCCATCGGTGGCACTGAACAGTGACTGTGATGAGGATCTTACGAGTGCAGTCATCAGTTCACTGCCTGCGTCCTTGCGTTCTCTGCAGATTTTTCTTTTTTCCTGGCACGTGTTGAGGAAGGACACACACGCATTTGGAGTTGGTGCTCTGGCCTACCAGGATGAGAATAACTTTCCAAGTCCAGTTCTTAGTGTCAACACAGCTTCCTCCATTACGGAACCCTAAGTCTCCCTCTCTCTCTTCCATCTCTGTCTTGCTGTCTTTCCCTGATCCTTCATTCTTTTAGTGCTCTCTGACTCGGTCTGTCTGCAGCCGGTACATTTACCTCCCCTCTAAGACCAGCTTATTAGATTGCCGAGGTTTTGCACTAAAGCTAGGAGAAGCACAGCACGTCAGTTTGGCTGAAATACCTTGTTCTGCCTGTTGTCGGGGACTAGGGAAGCTCAGAGGAAGACGTTAGCGGTTGACACGCACACAGCTTTCAGAAAGAGGCGAGCAGAACAGAGAGGGTCACGGCTGATCTGATTACTCCTGTCTTCAATTATACCCCGCCCGCTTCCGTGCAGACCGGGCTCCTGGCGACCTTCTCACGGCTCGCGGCGCGTCACGGGAGCGTCCGAGCGCTGCCACGTGTCTCCGCCTCAGCGCGTCCGACCCCGTTCCTCTCCCCCCCGCACCTCTCCCTGTCTGGACTCTTACCATTCTCTGTTCCTGGAAAAAAAAAAAAAGAAGAGCGTCTCCTCAAACTCCTCTTCCACCTGGAGAGGCGTCTGCTGAAGCAGTGAAATGGGACACGGGCTGGAGGAGAGGAACATTCGCCGTTTTCTTACCACACAAAGCTGATGTCAGTGTTGCTGGAGGAGAGCCATGTAGTAGGGCCCAATACTGTGCCGTTCAACCCCACAATCCATCAACCCTCGTTCAATAAATTCAAACCTAAGGAGTTGTGTGTCTGTTTTCTCAGCTAGCTTTCTTTGTTTGAGTCCTGCTCACGATACACGTACTGAAAGTCACTGCAAGACCTCATTTCCCCGCCTCTTAAACCCCAGCAAGACTTGGCTTCTCTTGTCTTGTGGAGCGAGTGGCGGTTCGGTCTCCTGTGCCCCCTGTATAACGAACGCCAGGCTAATTGGTTAAACCTCCCCGGTGGGGAGAGGTAGCCCTGCAGTGTGGCGCTCCAGAGAGACGAACGCAGATCATTTCAAAGCGCCGTCCTCTCAGCCTGCTTACTGCTGAGAATTTTACAGGCTTGTAAAAAGCCTCTGACTTATTACCAGGTGTAGCATGATCCCAGCATGCCCTCCCTTCCTACAGTAGATGCTACTTTTAAATCTGGGAAATGAAGGTCAATTCTCCCTGTATAATAAGAAGAATTCTGTTTAAAAAAAAAAAAAGGGGGGATTACCACTGACTAATTACCTCAGAAACGGATGCACAGTGACTCTTTCCAAATATGACATCCTCAAATTCCATATTCATGCGTCATATTTTGCCTTCATATTCCCGCCACGCTGCCTGCTGGCTGGCTGAAGCTGTTTTTGGGGGGGGGGGGGGGTGTTGTTTATGGCGGCAGAGGAGTCTTTTATTAAGCGCAGCGCTGTGGCACCTAGCGAGCTGGTTGGCACGGGAACATCTGTGTGATCCGCGTCAAGCGTTCCCGGTCTTAATTTGCAGGTTATTACGGGGGCTTTTCAAGCGAAATAACTTCAATTGAGCGTCGCAAATGACTTCCAGGTTTTTTCAGAAAGAGGCACGATTTATCAAAATTTACCACTATTCGGTGCTTTTGTCGCCTTTCTTCAGGTTTGAAGTTCAGGTGCCCACATTTCTACAGATTTTTTTTTTGGATTCTGTGACTTTTTGTAATTTCCATCACCCCTTCGTGTGTCTTTAAATTGAAGAAAAAAGCTAGTTTGAGAGGGGTGCATCAGAAAGCGGAGCACGCTCTTAATGGATATAGTTTCTTGTTTAGAATTCCTTATTTAGGCAGTCTGACTGAAGCGTTGTCTGTAAAGAACACCAGCTGTTTATTTGAAATGATTAATGGAGCTTTTTGTAGTCTTTCTAAAGCTGGCCCTTTTGATTTCAGTCCTGAGGTGTGTGTGTCGAATCTGTAGCTGTTGGGTTAGAGGGGGACAAAACAAAGACATTTTCCCTGTTATATTTAAGCCTTTGTCTCGAACGGCACGCTTCCAAACTTCCATCCAAGTCCCTAGCGCGAGGTTTAAATTAATAATAAAGCATCTATCAGGGCTTTCTTTATGTTCTCTGTGAAGTAGAGTAATTATAGTCCCCCCCCCCAACTTCCTGCCCCAGAAAGTAAAATGAAAGAGTTAGAATCCCTGTTTGATTTGAAGGGGGGGAGTGTAGGCTGTTCATCCCGTCCGCGGCTTCTCGCAGGTAATTGCTTGTTATCTCCACGGTTTCTCCGCCGCCTCGTCTCGCCTTTGTCCCCGGTTTGAGGGTCATCTGCGCGGTGGATCGTGAGAGCCAGGCGAGGACAGGCCTGCTGTAGGGAGGGGCAGAGTGCAGGCCCCCGCGTCTCGCAGGGTGCTGTGCTCTGACGGGCGGGCCCCGCTCCGTTCGGCCGTGCTGTGCTCCTTTTGCAATGGCAGGGGTTGAGAATGAGCAGACGCGATGGGGACCACGATCAGAGCAAACCCAGAAACAAACACCTCGCAATTAGCCTTCCCCAGCACAGCCGGCGCCTGGGCTGCGGTAACGCCGCTCTCAGACAGGCCAGGTGTACGGGGTCGTGGGGGAGGCAGAGGGGGAGAACGGGACCGTCCATGTGAGGCGCTGTGTGTGCTGCTTTGGTTCTGTGGGGGTGCAGGTGTGGGCGTGGTGCCGGAGCCAGGACATCGCACCAACAGGCCTGCAGTCAGAGGGTGCGGGCAGCAGGTGTCCCTCAGAGCCTGCCAGGGGGAGCAGGGCAGAGGGGAGGAGACGGATGGCCGCTGTAGGCCCTCCTCACCAGTCATGTTGGGCTGAAATGGTGTCCGGCTCATTAGGGAAGGCGCTGCCCGGACATCTGTTGCTACACAGCGAAGAACATGATCATCGGCACCGTGGCATTTGTCTGCCATCGTTCATGTTCAAGGGCACCTTCACCTGCGGTTTCCTTTTCCCCTTCCTTCATCCGAGGCTCGCGGCGTGTCAGTAGAGGGTCGCGACGCGTATGCCACAGTTGACCTTACAGTGACCTTCAGGCGGGATGGTAGTGTGTGTGTGCGTGCAGGTTGTGTGAAACGGCCGTCTTCGCCTGTGAGTGGCGTCTGCGGCTCAGAAGGGGGCGAGCGAGCGGCCCGATCTCGGGCGCACAGCCGGGAACACTTCCACGAGTCGCTCCAACTTTAGTATTCCAGAGATCAAAGCGTCTGTCTCAGAGCCTGTAATCTCACCAAGAGGAGCGGGGGGCTGGCCTGACAGGAGGAAAAATGGAGTTGTCTCTGCAAGCGAGGAGGGGGCTGAAAGAGACTGATCTAGTGTGTTCCTCACCACACGCGAGTCTACTGAGAGAGCATCGTCTAGAGCGTAGCGCACTACATGCGAGTTCTGAGAGAGTGTCATCTAGCATGTACCTTCCTACATAGGTCTACTGAGAGACCATCACCTAGTGCGTACTACACCACACACAAGTCTTCTGAGGCCGTCTGGAGCCATACAGCGTTGGGTGTGGGGAGTGATGGTTAGGGTGTGGATAAAGTGACAGTGAAACAGCGGCGTGGTGATTACTGTGGAAAGCTTCCTTTCTCTCTCTCACAGCAGGCTGCTCCAGGCTTCTCACAGGCGAGCAGCTTAAGCTGTGAGATTCTGAGAAATGACTTCCTCTCCGGCGCGGGTGCGAGAGCCCGGCCCGGGACCCGAACACGCCTCAGAAATGCGCGCGCCAGTCAGGCGGGTCTCCCCGCGCGGGCGGCCTCGCTGTCCATTATGCGCGCGAGACGGCGCGGGGCGTGTTAACGGGAGCAGGCCGTTATCCGTCATTCCATCATTCCTGCGCTACCGCCGTGGGGTGATTGTCAGGTATCGACCGGGCGGCACGCTCGCTTCGCCCGTCTGAGAGGACGCTCGCCCGGCTGGCCGGGGGGAAGACGGCGGGATTAAAGAGTCTCGCTCCGCACGCCGCGCCCGTGAAGCCTCATTGTACGAGGGGAGAAGGCTGTGGGGACAGGGGGGGGGGGGGATTTCAATTTTAAAAAAAAAGAAAAGAAAGATGTTCTTCATTGACGGATCAAACAGGCGACGGACCAGAGGAGGAAGCGGAGAGTGAGAGACGTGGATTGAACATGACGGCGGTGTCGTTCCTCATTCGCGTGGCTTTGATCAGCGCCGGTCCGCTGCGGGCAGACAGCTATCAGCGCAGCTGGCCGTCCCTCCGGCTCTCCCACGCCACGCAGCCGCACACGCGTCTCTGCGGCAACACCGTTTGATCAGTGCGGGATAGGTGAGAGGGAGCAGTGCAGAGAGATATGAGTATTGATACAGTGCGGTACAGATCTTGCAAACATAGATACTACAACGAAGCGTTTGACACGTGAGAACAAAAAAGATTTTCCTGGGATTGATTCAATTTTTTTTTTTTTTTTTTTTTGTGCTCTCTTGGTGGTTCTTTCTGCGGCACCTCCAGAAAGACACCGTCCCTGAACTGGGCGTTGTTTAATGAGCCATTTCCAAAGCCTTCCTGACCCCCTCGCATGGGACACACTGTCACCTTCCTGAAATGTGGCCAGCAGACATTCATAAATCAGTCAAGTGATACAGTGCATAATGCCTCACTGTTAGGGCCATATGGAAACATTCTTGAATGCATTTTTTTGCAGCGGATTTTTGTTCACGAATTGCCTCAACGCCCCAGGGATGGGGGGCGCTGGCTGGCCTAGAGTACTCTATACTGATTGGTCATTATGAAAGGAGAGGGGTAGAGGTGGTGTGAAAGAGAAGATTAAAATGATGTAGCGAAGGCGGGAGGGGTGGCCTCTGTTTGTTTCATTAATTGAGCCGAGCGCCAGAGCTCGAGTCTCGCAAGGCCGCCACCGGTGGCCCACTTTAAGCCTCCCCGATGGCCCTCAATCGGACCGCTTAATTAGCCGGGGGTCAGAGAGAGGGGCCACGGAGCACCCAGGGGCCACGCTCTTCTTCCGCTGCCTCCTCCGAGCTCAGCCTCCTCCGCCAGACCTCCCTCCGCAGCTCAGCTCTTCAGGAGCCACACAGGATCCGCGCACCTCCGCTGTGCCCCCCCCCCCACTCGCCCCCCCCCCAGGCACGTGGGTCCGACGCCGGCTCATCCTAATTGACTCGCTCGCGGATGAACGGAGGAAACACGTTGCTGGGATTTGATGCTGTTGCTTTCAGGTTATTATTAAACGTTTCAACTTTCGCCACCCGTCACATCTACACTGATTGCATTCCCAGTGCCGCGAATAACCCAAACAGCACTGCAAGAGCGGAGGATTAGAGCCGCGATGCCCGGCTGATTCAGGACGCTTTGAAGTCCGTTTAGCCCTTAAATGACGTGTCATAAGTGAGGATCAAAGATATTTTTTTTCATTATTCCTTCCATCTTTTCAGTCCCTCCATTGAAATTTGCAGCTCAGAGTTTGGCGTTTGTGTGTAAATGCTGACACTGGTGCAGCACTCCCTATGAATACACCCCCCCCCCCCATATACGAGCGTAAGAGTGGGCCGCAGCACCTGCAGTCTCACGGTTTCGTGCACCCCCTGCTTCCCATTGAAAGGCACCGACTGAGCGAGGGAGAAATGGATGAGCTGAGCGATGTGGTGGAAGTCTCTTCGAGAGAAATGACCGCACAGAGTAAAACTAGCAGGACAGAAGAGGGGAGAAATGAACAGGGAAGAGGAGAGACGGATGGAAGAAAGGGGCAGAGGAGACAGGGGTGGAAAGGTGCGTTATTGCTCAGCGTCAGTTCCCGTAAAGCCACAGGAAAGAGCGTGATTCAGGGAAGCTCCCTGTATAACTCTGCCTCTGTGTGAGAGTTGCAGTGAGCACACAAAGGGCCGTCTGTCTCTCTGTGGCGTGTTTGTTTGTGCAGGCAGCATTCCTCACCGTCCCGCCCCCCCCAGCACACTCAGGCCCAGTCCCCAGCCTGACCACCCTGCCTCCCCTCGTTCGGCTGTGCGCCTGACCGCGCCGCCCCCTCCCCTCCCCTGGCTCCGCCGCCCGTTTGCTCATTTGACCGCCCCGTCTGTCGGCTCATCTGACCGCGCTGCCGGTTTGGTGCGTCTGCGGTGAGGTGATACGGCTGCTGAATCATCTCGCGCAGGAAGGCTTGCGTAAGGAAAGGTACCTGCTTAGTCACAGCATGCCGGGCCAGCACGCGGTGCTGCGGCACGCCGGGCGAACAAAGGGGGTCTTGTGAGGGGAGCCGCGCGGCCCCGGCTTTGATGTGGCCGGTGACACAAAGCCGAGCGCTCCATGCCACCAGCGAAGGGGAAACAGCTGTGGAGCGTTCTGTGCTGTGGATGATCCCTCTCCACTCCCCGCCTCCCCTTCTCCTTGCGTCCTTCTCTACCTTCTCTGCCTCTCTCTCCCCCCCTTCCCCTCGCTGCCTCCAACCCCTCCTCTCTTTACCTCCTTTTCTCTCTTAACCGACTCCTCTCTCTTCACTGCTTACCACCTTCTCTCCACTCCCTCCCTCCTTCTCTTTCCTCCCCTATCTCTCTCCTCTCTGCCTCTCTATCTCTCTCTTCACCCCCCTCTCCTCCCTCCCCTTCCCCTCCCTACCTCCTCCTATTCACTCCTCACCTCCTTCACTCTCTTCACTGCCTCCTTCTCTCCACTCCCAGCCTCCCTCTCTTTCCTCCCTGTCTCTCTCCTCTCTGCCTCTCTCTTCTCCCTCCCTCCTCCCTTCCTCCCCTTTCCCTCCCTGCCTCTCCTCTCCTTGGCTCCTAGCAGTGGGGCTACTTCTGATCTGTAGTTTAACCGCAGTCAGAGTTTGCCCTGCAAAGCCGCGCTCCCGCCACCCTACGCCGTCTGTTTATTGCCGATAAGGGGGGGTAAACAAAGACCCTTTAATGTCAAAGTAAGCCCCTCCTTTGAAGCCCTCCGAAGGGGGGGGGGGTCGGAGGGGGGAATGTGCTGATTGGTGGCGGCTTGAGCGGAGATAAAACGGAAAAACTGGCCGGGGAAGGCCTACGTCTCTAATCTGCTAATGCTTTAAATGAGGAGTGGGAATTCAGGCCACGCGCTACAGAGCGAGAGGGCTGTGGACTCCAGATACGCAGATAAATAAAGGCATAAATAAAATGAATGAGTTAAAAATTGAGGGCTGGGAGTGTGAGGGAGGTGGTGCTAATTTCCTTCCAGTTTTAGAAACGATATTTAGCCTAAAACATGTTTAATGGCCATTAAGGCCTGCGTTTCCACATTGCTCTCTCCACCTAAATCTGAAAGTGCTTCAGACAGAGAGGGCGTCGGCCCTCAGGAGTTTGACCTGTGTTCAGCTTCTCTGACGCAACCTTGTCTCTGCAGTCATCCAGCTGATTTCAGGCTGCGACCTGTTATTCCTCATTCTTCCCAAAGTGGATATGAGGCGGGCTTCTGTAGGCTGTATTGCGAAATGCATTCTCTCGGTCCTGCGGTAGTCTGGAGAAGTGGGTGAACACTTGAGTTGGCACTTCAGATTGTAGACTGTCTGATTGCACCAAGCTCACCAGGGAGTCCTTTTTTAGCCATATAGCTCCCAAACACCGGCGGCAGCACTCACACGCGGGCGCACACACACTCACACTCGCACTCACGCACGCACACACCTTGTTATTGGAAGTGCTGGGTGCTCCATGCTGTGTTATTTGTCTGCTGTCAGCTTCCGATGGGAACATGGGGAAAGCGCGGCGCTGAAATTGGGACAGGGGGTGCTGGCGGCGTGGTGTCAGTGACCTCTCCCACCCCCCCCCCCCCCTCCCTCTGCCACTCATTTGTGCAGTTGCCCTTCTTCTAAAATGGCCGTGTTTCGTGGAATCACCTGCTGACCTCTGGCAGTGCTGGGGGTTTTTTTTGTTTTGTTTTTATTTATTTATTTATTTTTTTGGAAGGAGGGGGCGGGGCTGTATGGGGGGGTGGGGCAGATGTTCACATGTGGCCAATAGTAGGGTTGCGTCTGGCATCTGAGAATGGACAGAGAGGGAGGGGCCAGCCGGTGGGCGGGCAGGCAGGCAGGCAGGAGCTGCCACCGGAGCTTCATTAGTCTCTGTCACTGCGCCTGGCAGCCCCTGCTGAAATCTGCACTCCCATCTCTCCCTTTCTTGGCCCTGTATTGTTTTACATCCCAGTGGCGTAACATTGAGGCTGCCCTTCCTCAGAGCAGATCTGTCTCCCCTGTCTCTCCGCGCCTCTCCCCTCCAGTCCACTCCAGTCTCGCCTGCCGTAGCTCCAGCCTTTCCTGTCACACGGCTGCTGTAGCTACACCGGGCGGAGTCACACGACTGCTACACCCTCCTGACATGCACGGCGGGTATCGCTGCATCATAGCGTCTGATTCGACAAGTTAAACCAGCCGGGTGCCTGTGTGCCTCATTTCAGACGTCATGGCATTTCACGAGAATTCTGTGCGTCTTTGAGAGTCTCATGCCGCACTTGTAGAGTTTTATTCTAAACCGCTTGAACCGCCGAAGCGAGTTGACCTTCCCAGCGTGCGCTTGAAAGTTTGTCCGGCGCACACTGCGGGCTGGAACTTCGCTTTCAGCAGGGGTTTGTCTTTTTTTGGTCGCGCTGAATGAGGAGATAGGCAATTGGCATTTCAGGCTCGTCATGTGGAGGAGTGACTCCAGCCCGTCTCTCGAGCGGCTGACATTTACCAGTATGGGTGTGGAGTCTGGAATTTTCCAGGATGAGTGTGTGGTGACAGATCGGCCTGGCGTCTGGACTGCCCCCCCCCCCCTCCCCCCGGGGTCACGCTGGCATTGGGGACACGGGTGCCACCCACACGGCGCCGCGTGCATCTCCTAACGTCACCGCTCCCCGTGACGAGGGCGATCGACGAAGCCTGTCCCATAAAGGGGGGGGGGGGGGGTAGCGACGTGGAGAACGAAACCAACAGAGGAGATGCTCGCTGCTCGCACCCCTCTGCACTCCTGGCTCTAATTACTGTCTTCCTCCATTATTCAAAGTGAGCAGCACCCCCCTCCTTCGCACCAGCCCCTGCTCTCTGTCATGCACAATTAGCATCATATCTGTGGCAGAAGGGAATTGGCTCCTGTTGTTGAGGGTGGGGGGTCCGCTCCAGGAGATAACTGCAGTGCAAACGTGATTCCTGATTGAACACTTAAGCGTCTCACAGACACGCTTGTGACTGTCGCCGTAGGCTCTTGACTAAGAAAAGTAACTAGGCCTCTGCCCAAGTAGCAGCCTGGCAGGGCATCGCGCATACTCCTGCTCTATCTACCATGCGTGAACACCGAATCACACACACTGGCCCCTCCCAGCTACATCTACCGTGCGTGAACACCGAATCACACACACTGGCCCCTCCCAGCTACATCTACCATGCGTGAACACCGAATCACACACACCGGCCCCTCCCAGCTACATCTACCGTGCGTGAACACCGAATCACACACACCGGCCCCTCCCAGCTACATCTACCGTGCGTGAACACCGAATCACACACACTGGCCCCTCCCAGCTACATCTACCGTGCGTGAACACCGAATCACACACACCGGCCCCTCCCAGCTACATCTACCGTGCGTGAACACCGAATCACACACACTGGCCCCTCCCAGCTACATCTACCGGACGTGAACACTGAAGCACATCCACTTTATGTGCCAACAGGTCACACTCATAGACCCCGCCCTGCTCTATCCACCGTACATGAACGCTGAATTCGGGTTGCGTGTCTGCAGCGGCCGCTTCTGTATCCGCACCTAGCCCCGGGTGCCCGCTCCGTGAGTGTGCTGATGATGTCAGAGCCGTGGCAGCGCCCAGAGGTGGCTGGACTCGTCTGCCACATGGGCCCTGAGTGGAGGAGACAGCTGGCCTGCACCGCGGGGCGCGCAGAAACCAGGATGCCTCGTGCACCGCTCAGCAACAGGGTGACCACGGAAACGGCAGGTGGCCCGGGGGCAACGGCCCCCGCCCCCCCACCCCAGCGACCGGGCCGGGTGATGGCAGTTCACAGAGCAGACACTGCCCCCGCCTGCCCTTTTTGTTCTGATGCACCCCGTGCTCCTGAGCCGAGGCCCCAGAGACCAAACCGGAGGAGCTCTGGCAAAGTGAACAGGAAATGGAATTTAAAATGTGGCAACCAGGCAAGGAGAAGCTCACAGAAAACAAACATCTCTCTCCTTTTCCGTACGTGAACTGTACTCGGCTGAATGTTGTGTTGTATTTTTCAATTGCTGGTACACTTTTACTTTGGTTTAATTTTAGCTCACTTTTGAGTAATGAATAGATGACAGGCTGGGGTTTTGGGGGCCTGCCATTGTACTAAAATGGCTGTGGAAATGGTGGAAATAATGGCCGTAATGACCACAATTCCATTCAGGGCCTGGTATTGTGATCAGGAGAGACCCGCGCTCGCCGACTCTAGAGCAGATTGGAGGATTTTTCCCTTCCCATCATCCTCTCTGCATGGGGCCTTGCTCGTCCCTGCTTGTTTATCTTGCGTGTCTTTATTCCCATCTCCCCCGGTTTGTGTTTTATTTTGGCAAAAAAAAAATTGTTGTGGATTATTTCAACACGTTTTTCCTTGATCCGAGAGGAAGCCAGTTTCAAGTGGAGAGGATTACGTCCGTAAATACTTTCCCTTCAGTACAAAGCTGCAAAGCCACTCACGACTGAAAGGGCCTCGATAAGGACGGAGTGTTGAGCAGTGCCCTCACCTCGCGGCTCCTCTAATTCCCTGTAGTTTTATTTTATTTTTCCTTCAGAAAGAATTCATTTTCCATCTCCTGCGCTGTGACCTCAGAGAACTCTGCGCGGTCTGCCTTCAGCTCACAGAACTCTGCACTGTCTGCCTTCAGCTCACAGAACTCTGCACTGTCTGCCTTCAGCTCACAGAACTCTGCACTGTCTGCCTTCAGCTCACAGAACTCTGCACTGTCTGCCTTCAGCTCACAGAACAGTTTGGTGAAAATAATTTCGCAGCAATGTTGTGCTCTTGCTGGTCATAAGTAGGCCAGCTAGCGGGGCATACTGGTTGTAAAAATGACCAGACTGGGTCAGTAGCAGATGGGACCGGCCTGGCTGCTCCCTGCCACCCGTTTTCTGCCCTAAATTAGGAGAGCTCTCTTTACCTGAAAGTAAAACGTCTCTCTCTGTCTGTCTCTCTGTCTCTGCAGTATAACTTCGTGGGCAGGATCCTTGGCCCTCGCGGACTCACTGCCAAGCAGCTGGAAGCAGAAACTGGATGTAAAATCATGGTCAGAGGAAAGAGCTCCATGAGGGACAAGAAGAAGGTAAGCATGGAGTAACTCTCAAGTAACTCCTGAGTAACTGGCAGATGCAGTGCGCACGCACACACACACACAGAACAACACCGACATCAATCTGTTAAGTCCAGAGACACTTCTGCGGTGTTTAAACATGGGGCCCTGTGCCCAATTAAGGAGGAAGAAAAGACTGAATAAGGAAGCAGCGCTTAAGAACTTAATTCACCCATGAGCTTTCGGCATAAGAACCGGTGCAGCAGGAAGCCCCGTTCGGAAGCAGACGCGCTCAAACATTGCAGCTTAACACAGGTACTTACCGTGTGGGGCTGCGACCTCAGCAGCTGTCAAATTTTTGATGCAGTGCAATGCAAAAATGATTCGCCGACGCTTTGAGTCGTATATGAGTCAAGAGCAAATCGATCAAAAAAACATTCCCATAGCTCTAGTGCCGTTTCCACTATGAAATGCAGTATGCTAACTAGTTATCAGATTTCACACTCTGAATATTTTAATATTAGACACAGCAATTTACTCTGAAAAAAACTGTAAGAAATGTGGACTGTGGGACCTACTCTAAATTAGCTCTATAACTTCCTAGCCGCATTAAGTAGTTACAGCTGACCATGTACCCTTTCCAGTGAAAATTTTGAAAGGTTTCATAAAGTTAACAAACACGCTCACTTCAGCTTTCATCCCCACTGTCCCAGCTGCAGAGAACAAACCTCAAGCCGCGTATCTGCTTATTGAAGAAGTTTGGCACTCTGCTTTTAAGTTTGCTGTGTTTGAAAGCTTAGCCGATGTGCACATTTCTCACAAAATTTTCACTGGAAGTACATCAGAGAAGCTTTTTTTTTTTCGACACTGGTCATTCTTTCTTTTCAAAGGACACAGCAGGAAACTGTGTACAAATAATAGGAAAGTGTAAGGCATTCTGATGAGTGTAGATTCTTTTTTTCTTTTCTCCCCCACAGTGTGAGGTAGTGGCCTGGCTGAGCAGTGCCCAGCTCATTAAAACTCTTACGTCTCTATTTTAGGCTTGGATAGTTTTTTTTTTTTATGTGTTTTCCCTGCCCTAATCCTGTATCACCTTTCCCAGACACAACAGGAGTGATATTTGTTGTTAGGCTTGCTGGGAAAAATACTCTTAGAGCGATTGCATCAGCAGTGATGGCCAATTCTTGCATGGACTTCAACCTGATTTAAAGCAAAGTGGAAACCTTTGAAGAGTACGGCCCAGGGGAATATGTTTTGGTAACTAGAAATACATGCCTTTTCCCTACCAATTTATCTTAGCCACAGATTGATGTACAGCAGTTTGGCTCTGCTTGACAGTGTGGCTTATTTAGGGAGATAACTGCCATTAGCTGAAAGATATTTAACCCCCCCCACAAAATACTTCTAACAGTCTGGACTGTGAGTGTACCAGCTCTTCAGGCTGCTGACACAAGCGCACACACACACACACACACACACACACACACACACACACACACACACACACACACACACACACACACACACACACACACAAAATGTGCTGTGTCCAGAACACAACGTTCCCTTCTAAAAAGCCTCAAATATGGCATGGACATTTTGATGGAATGTTTATTTTAATGAAGCAGAATTTTCTTAAGCTGCATTCAGGGGCAGAAGAACGCTTCGCACTGTGGCATAAAATTAGCCTTGAGAAACACAGGCCGTCTGGAGTGGTGTGACTAATGGTCATGTAACACGCAGTCCGGCATTCTTACACATACACAGACACGCGCACTCTCACATACACACAATGTCCCCCCACACACACACACACACACCGCGCAGGCTCAGACGGCGCTGTGGAAAGTGACCTCTAAAGTGATGAGAGCATCGGAGCTCAGCGAGGGGCTATTTTGGGCCGGGCTGCAGCGAGGGACGGAGGCGCGGGGGGATTCCTGAAAGGGCACCGGCATGGCAGAGGGCTGGGAACCTGCCGGAACATATGATACCCCCCGCTACAACACGGTCCCTCGGGGTCAAACGCGGTGAGGGTCACCCGTGTCGCCAGGCCGGGGAGGGGCGCCCACTACAGCGCGGCGCAAAGGCCTGTTAGCCTTAAATAGCCAGAAGGCCCTGCCCATGGAAAATGGCCATTTGAGGCACATGATTGTAGTGTTACTCAAACTCAAAAACAGGCGCAAAGTGCATCTGTGCCAAATCAGATTGAGAAATGTTAACACCGCGGTCCACATAGCTTCTCCACTAGCGAAATGCCACTGGTGTGCTTCTGCACCCCTTTACGCACACGCACACATCAGCGCAGAGGGGGAGGGGGAATATCGCAGCCACATTTACATTCGATTTTTTTTAATGGAAGCTGCATTATCCCCATGGCAATTACGTAGCACGTTTTTGAGGCGCATTCACATTTGAGTATGAAATCTAATCGTGTCGAATCCGAGGCCAGATGCGTTCATTTAGCGCTAGCTCTGTGTGTGTGTGTGTGTGTGTGTGTGTGTGTGTTTTTTTCCCACCTCCCCTTCTCTTTTTTCCCCTCCTCAGTGTAGTTAATTTGTCAGGCAGCAGCACTCCATTATGGGGCATTTGCATAAATAAGGCGGGAGAGAGCACTCCATCCTCTCCGCTTGGGACGGCCTGCCTGGAGGCCCGGCGTGCTGGAAGAGGCTCGCCGCGGCGGCGGAGTGCGCGGCAGAGTCCCGGTGGACGGCCCGTCCGCGCTGCACGGCTCTGCGCTACCGCTGGAGGCGGGATTAGGCCCATTATTATCGCCATTTTTTACCTTTCTCCCACACCTCTTCTGCGCCTCATGACTCTCGCACTCACGGGCAGGAAACAGCAGGGTTTTTCTGTTTTAAAAGTCACGGTATGTTTTTTCAGAATGCGTGTCTGCGCACACGTGTGTGTGTTTGTCTGTGTGTGTGTGTGTGTGGGTGGCTGTTTGTTTTCTGTAACTGGTAAAGCCAGAGGGATAATAGAAGTTACCAGTGTTAAAATCCCCCTTTGTACGTGCACACACACACACACACACACACACACACACACACACATACGCACGCTCGCACACACTCACTTCCCACCGCCTACCTCATTTGGAAGAGTACGCTGGCCCTATAGGACCGTTCATCTCAGTTCAGTTAATTTATGTATGATTACTTTTCTAATCTTAAGGCAGACTGACCCAGAGTACTGTGTTTTCTCTCATTTATCTCGCTCTGGTCCTGAGAAGTGTCCAAAGCTCTGTGCAATTATCTCTGAATAATTCTAAGGCTCTTCTCCTTTCTCTAGCACTTTAACTTGTTCCACTTAGCGCCGTGTGTGGCTCGGAACAGGGGGGGTGAACTTTCTCTTTTTCAGTGGGCTGAGAAGAAGAATAATAGAAGAGGGTACATTTTAAAGTGGAGATGGTCCGGTTTGGTTGCCTGACACCGCGGGTTCTGCTGACAGCTGATGAAATTGGCTGAAAGTCGCCCGGTGGGGGGGATGCACGCACGGAGTGAATAAGTCCTGCCCGTGCCTGTCGCCACCGGAGGGGTCGCCCCTCATTTGGGAGTTGCCCCCTCTACCAGTGGGGGAGTGGGGGCTATTTTTTTTCCCCCTCTCCTTTCTCCCGCCTCCTGCCCTCAGAGAGGTAGGGGCAGCGGGGGATAATGCAGTCTGTTTATTCAGATTCCATTAGCGGTGCCGTTTTTATACTCTCAATAATTCAGTTTGCACTTCCCTCTTGGGGGACCGTGCCGGTAGTGCTGGTGCAGTCGAGTGGCGTAGAAGGGAAAGCGAGGAGGCGGGGGGGGGGGGGGGGGGGAGCAGCGCACACCGCCCTGCTGCGGGGGCTGGAGAGGGAGAGCTCACCCAATCCGGGTCAGGGTCAGGGTGAACCCTTCCGCACCACGTCAAGATCAGCGGCAGGCTGTTCCAAGCCCCAGCTGCGGCAATGAGCTGCTTATGTTGGTTTGTTCATATGTGTAAAGCTACACACCAGATACTGTTACGGTGAACTGGAAGGTCTCTTATCCAGGTCACAACCTCATATGGCCGTGGAGGCAAAAGGACCCGTCGGGAGACGCACAGTCGTGTGCTGGGGCTCTGCATACAGAGGCCGCTTGCATCCCTGCCCTGCCGTATTGTCAGGCGGTCGTCCTTGCTTCGGGCCGGGCACGGAGAGGCGTAATCGCAGTGGACAGGAGAGACAAACACGGGAAAATAACCTGTCACACGCCAGCCCGCACATCCTCTGATCAAACAAGGCGCAAATTGGACACTGCGAACATAAAGGGGAAAAATGTATAATCAAATAAGAGGAGACAGACAGGCTTCCACAGGAGGCTGTGTGTGTGAAGGGGAAGGTCTGAGGGGCAGGACAGGACATGCTCACCCCCCTCTTTTTGAAGCTACCTGGGAACGCACAGCAGGCATTATTACCCCCCCCCCCCCCCCCCGAGTCTCTCCCCTTTTTGCTGTGCCTTTTTTTTTCCCCAGTTTTTTATTTCTATTCCAGGCAGCACTCAAAGGCTGCATGTCAGGTTGTCCTCTGTGATCGAGCCTCACGCGTCTCCTCAGAACGCCAGCGGTCATCACACGGCCGCAGCTGACCAGAGTGGCATCCCACAGTCACTTGAGGCTTAGCGCTGGGCGAAGCCGGTCAGGGTGAGATTCTAAAATGGCCACCGCAGAGGGACGCCGTGCCTGGATCCCCACCGCAGCCTCACGGCCCGCCATTCCCAGAGCACTGGGAAAGCCCTCATAGTTAATAAAAAATAATATGCTTTGAAATGCAGCTCAGGAAGCTGATGATCTTTTCTCAACACCTAATGAATTAACTGCCGTGGTCTGAAGTGTCCATCAGAGTCATGATTCTGAAAGTATGACACACAGTGATGTGAAGGCTTCAGAATAATATCCACATTTATCCTTCAATCTGCTCGCCTTCAAGCTTCTCCGAGGCTCCATAAATTCCACTTTGGCAGAATTTGGCACTTATGCAGTGGATTTCAGACGTGGACAGCGGGAACGGAAGAGGGAAACAAAGCTCGGAATCTTTCTGAAAGTGCCACCCACAGTGATTATATCACGCTTGCATTAGCTGTACAGAATACAGAGCAGAAGATTTATATTATACATTATATATAATATACTATTTAATTTGTAATATTTACACCCATTAATTCATATTCATTAAATCTCACAGCGTTTTTAGTCGAAAGGTGAAAGTAAATAAGTTGGTGTCAAGTGGAAGCCAGCTCTCCCAGTAATGTGCATACAGCGCAATATGATGTAAAAACCCAAACACTGTGGAATTCATAATTTTGAAAATACAGAAAAAAAGTTTCACAGTGGGGCACACACAATTAAAGCAAAGCAACGTTGCGTTAGCATAGCATAACATTAGCATGTAATCTACATCTACACTGTGTGTTCCACAGTATTGTTAATGCAACCAATATAATGTACACATTTATTTCATGAATACAGACTTTATTTGTAGGTCACAGTGGATTTAAAATTTTTGATAGGGAATAGGACTGGTGCAAAATGTGCCCCTCCCCCAACTGCCGGTATGAATTTTTCTGCAGTGAGTTTTGTGTTATGTGAGGGAGAACATCTCTGATGCGTTCAATTACAAGGTGCCAGTTGTCCTGTGCCCAAATCCCTTTGGCCTGCTGACATTTAGAGCGTCTCTGATTGAAGTCAATCATCCCGAGCAAACAGGTGCTGCACGCCAAACCCCTGGATGGCTGGGTAACGAGGAACTGCTCGCTATAGCGGCACTAACTGCGGCTCTCCGATTCCAACCTGTGTTTATATAAATCATATTTTTAGCAGGCACAGATTATATCAGGCACCAGCTGAAGACACAGGCCCACGTGGGACAGGGGAAAATCGTTTCAGATTTTTGCACCTATTTAATAAAACAAGCAAGGGTAAATTTACACATGATGTGGTCATTTTTTTTCTTTTCATCATGCCTGTTAAACTCGTGACCTAAACTCAGGATTTAGGAAGATTAACCATGAAAGGCTGTTTGGGTTCTGCCATGTGCAAGTAATTTTTTGAAGATGTTCACATAGCACTCATATTTGGCAAATCTGGTTACTGACATCTGAAACCAGTGGGTGGATGCCTGCCTGTAAACAGAAATCTTACCCTCCGCACACTTCAAAGGCCATCCCAGAATGCCCTGCTTCTGTCCCTCCCCCCAAGTTTCGCCTCAGAGGACACTTTGACCTTGTTCTTTTAAAAGTCGGGGGAGTGACTTCACGCTCTGTCCCCAGCCCGGTTGCCCAAGCCTCCCCAGGGCTCGATCTGCAAGCTCTTGCCACTAGAGCACTGGAGCACTGTGGATCTTTGTGTCCTGTACTCAGGCCCCGGGTCTGCCTGTCCAAAAAGCCCAGGCCTATCTGACCGCAGGGGGTCCACTCATGTGGAAGTGCGCCTGGCACAGGGAGTTGCAGTGTGGGTGGTTGACCAGTAGCCATTGCTGTTTGGTATCTGCTGAGTCATGGTTGTGTCCTCCACTCGTCTGAAAGAAAACCCCAACCCCGTGACAAGAAGGAAGCGGGTTAGATCGTGTCTCCGCGAAGCGAAATGACCTCACCCCCCCCCCCCCCCCCGGGGAAAGAAAAACGAAATTCTTGTTGTACTCAGGTGAACTCCGGAATGCAATGTTGAGCTTTCTTTCGCGTGTTGTTTTTGATGGAAGAGAGCGCGGTCTCATAGCAACCGTGAGCGTGGCTGAGCGGGCCTCTCGCAGGCTCACGCCACACGGCGCATTAGTAAACGTGTCAGGTAGGCATCCCGCGGCGCTTCACAATGTACTGCCAGCAATTAGACACCTCAATTACTCTGCCTGGTTCACAAATGAGCAGTGATCTGAGGGCAGTGGGAGGAAAAAAAAAAAAAAAGAAAAAAAAAGGAGTAACAGACTTCACACGATTAATCAACAATAACAAAATGAAGCTGTTAGGGGAACAGGAAGTGGAAGAGGCTTTTCTTTTTTCTGGATGTGCGTGCCGCTCTGAGCAGGATGCTCCGCGCTCTGACTCGGCTGAGGAAGGCAGAAGATTTTCTCCTCGTAAATGACTGCTGCAAGGGGCCTCCTGGCACTCTCAGCATCCATCGTGCTCCTCCTCTAAAGGGGGTGGAGTCAAGTTTACATATTTGCATTCTAGAGGAGGTTAAGAGAGGCGAAGTGAGGACCTTGTTTGGCTGTTCAGAGTTTCTGACTCGTTTACAGAAACAGAAAATGGTATCGCTGTTGCCCGAACCTGTGGTCGTCGCAGATCACACAGCGTGGAGGATTTGAGGTTAACCTGTCCGGCTCGGTGTCTTGGGTTCACCTCCGAGGCCCTGACCACAGAGAGGAAGCTGTGGGGGGGGGGGGGGGGGGGGCGGCTGTGGGTTTTCGCTGAAAGCCTCGGCAGCTCGCGGCGGGGGTTTCAGTGGAGCGCAGTGACAGCGTGGCGACGACAAGGAGCTCTCAGGAGCTCGCCGAGTGCCGCGCCATCGCGGAACGCTCCCAGGAAGAAATGTAAATGGCGGACGTGCGGGCCTCTCTCTCTCCCTCTCTCCCACTCATCTCGGCGGGCTCCGCTTTTCACCGAATGAAAAAGCCAGGCTGTATTTCCCGAGCCGAACAGAGGAGCCTCTTTTTATCACCAATTTCGTTTTTTTTTCATTTGAAATTCCTCCCTTTTAACATGAGTGTCATTGTGCGGAGGTTTGAAAAGCCACCTATTTAAACGTGCGAAAGCTTCTGAGGTGTGATTGCCCCTCTCTACACCCAAAGAGCCTCTGTCACAGTTTAGCATCTCAAAGCACCTGGATTGGATTTTTGCAGGTTAACTGCTCCTTCAGCCACCCATTGTTGGCTAGAAAGGCTTGTCCTATCGCCCATGTCACCATCAGTTACATCCATTCACACCTTTGCACCTCAGTGCCTTGGGAAGGCAGTCATATCGCATTCAAGTCAAACAGTGTCTACACAGTTAATGTATTCATTGTAAATCTGGTTAAAGCCATTCTCTTGTGTAATTATACAGCAAATCGCATGTTTTTTTTAACCTGTTATACATGCAGTACACATCCAACAAAGGGCTGAATCTGTTCACTCCATCTTAGAATGCTCCATTTATATTGTGTGCATTGCAGTACCACAGAATTCTACATCCTTTAGGATTTCAACTCCATTTCCTTCTCACTCTCTCTTCCTCTCTTTCTGTCTTTCTCTCTCTGTGGAGCAGGAGGAGCAGAATCGAGGCAAGCCCAACTGGGAGCACCTAAACGAGGACCTCCACGTGCTGATCACGGTGGAGGACACGCAGGCGAGGGCAGAGATCAAGATGAGGAGGGCGGTGGAAGAGGTCAAGAAGCTGCTGGTGCCCGCGGTGAGTGCACGTCCCCCCGTGTCCCGTACCATCAAAGCCGCGAGCGCAAACCTAAAGTTCTGGTGCTTCTTTTTGCACTTTTCCCACTTATTCTGCAGCAGATCAGTTCTGTTAGACGCAAGGATTTAAAAAAAAAAAAAGAAAAGCGTTGGCACGGATGCGCTGAGCAGCATATTTCCACTCTAGCAGCACTTCCTCTGTTGGGGGCAGGGCTATGGTGGGGGCCCTGCAGCTCTGTCGCAGGTTTTCCCGTGGTGAACAGAATGGCTGGACAGCTGCACCTCCAGATCCCCATCGGGGGAGAGAGGAAGAGCAGCGGGCCCGTTGAAGCCGGGCCAACTCTCGGGGGGCCGCGGGTAATCGGGACGTCCCGCCCGGGCCCCTCGGCCCACTTTGATTACATTTGCTGTTTGGCTTTATATGGTACATCCAAGAATGCTCCCCAACACGTGAGCAGGCACACACACACACGCACACGCATGAACGCATACACACATAATCCTCCACCCCTCCAACCCCCACCCCCCCATTAGAGATGAACTGGCCATTGTGCATTTGTGCATTATGGGGCTGACTGTAAGCGTACGAGTGCTTAAACTTTCCACTTTAAACAGGAGGAGGAATCTGTCTGACATGTGACATTGCTCTGGTTTTGGTGACACACGGTGAGTCACTGTTGTAGCGTGGGAGGCAAGCTAACAAACACATAACACAGAAAAACACACACACACACAGTCAGAAGCCCAGGCTGAAGCGTAGTCTCATGACACATCTGAGGAAGCTGATTGGCCAGCAGATGGCTGTCAGGGAGACCGAGGTGATCAAAATGGCTCACCAAATTTTTTGCGTTTTTCTTGTTCATTTGTTTTTGTGTGTTTTTTTTTTTTTTTTTTTTTTTTGTACTCGTCAAACATAAGACTTTGAATACCCGGCTGGCCTCTTAGCGCCATATTAAATTAATGCTGTTTAGTTTATTAGTCGCCCAACCCACTCAGCAATTTGGAAATAATGTATTCATCAGAACAGAGTGCTACTGCTGTTGCCACCCAGACATTAAATGGTTGGTGCTAAAAGCTTTGTGTATTTTTGGTTATTTTGACTGTGTGCTTCCACAGGCACCCCCACCCTCTGGCTGGTGTTTGTATTGTCTCTGGGGGAGAGTGTGGAATTCAGGCGAGCGGTAATGTCCTTTAACATGGTAAAGTAAATTGGATTAAAGAGTGGCGCAGCGATCTCACTTGGATACGTGTGTCTAATGAAGGGCATCTTCCGCCCATTTGGCAGCGTGAAATTCTCTTATTAAATCTCTCTGGAAACAAATGGGGGTCACAGTCGCTGTGTTTCTTCCTTTCTGTCATTTGTGCCGAGGAGTTGGACGTGGCCGAGCGCGTCTGAAACCCCCCCTCCCCGCCATGCTCCCCCCCTCAGTGAGCGCGGAGCCTTTACGCTGTGGCTCTTCGTGCTCTTCTCCAGGCCTTGTTTACACGAGGTGTGAGCACTCGCACATAAGCGCACGGATGAACGCGTCGTGTTTTTGCCCCGTCTGAAATTGATGCGGTTGGGCTGCCGCTCGGCGTGCGCGCGCGCCGGCAGTCTGATCCCGCGTTTGCCCACCGGCCGGCGTGTTGACGCGCCTCGCCCGGTAGAGTGAGGGCGTACGCACGTGCACACGTACGGTATGCGCCATCACACCCGGGGTTTCTCCCGTTCCCACGGAGGGTTGCAGGTGCTGCTGGGAAACCGCGAGCTCCAGGCGAATCCCTCCCGGCTCGCAGCAGCAGCAGCAGCGGCACGCCTTGAACTTTTCAACTCGCGCTAACTGAGGGGAGAGGGCGCGCAGGGAGCAGGGGGCGGAGGAAAGCAGGCTGAGCCCCTCTTTCATGTGAAGATTTACACCACCCTGCCGATCCACCCCCTCCACCAGCAGCCCCTGGTTCCCACCATCAGCCCGGGGCAGCCAGGGCCTCAGAACCCCCTGTTCTGAATGCATTTCAGCCGACACTAAACACAGCTGCATTGTGGGTAGTCCTGGGTAATGAGGTCACAATGAGGCTTGCTTTCGTGGTAACACCAAATTGGTGTCTGTGAATGCTCTCTTCCCCTCCCCCCCTCTCTCTCTGTCGCTCTCTCTCTCTCTCTCTCTCTCTCTCTCTCTCTCTCTCTCTCTCTCTCTCTCTCTCTTTGTCTCTGTCTCTGTCTCTCTCTCTCTCTCTCTCTCTTTGTCTCTGTCTCTGTCTCTCTCTCTCGCTCTCTCTCTCTCTCGCTCTCTCGCTCTCTCTCTCGCTCTCGCTCTCTCTCTCGCTCTCTCTCTCTCTCGCTCTCTCTCTCTGTCTGTCTCTCTCTCTCGCTCTCTCTCTCTCTCTCTCTCTCTCTCTCTCTCTCTCTCTCTCTGTCTCTCTCTCTCTCTCTCTCTCTCTCTCTCTCTCTCTCTCTCTCTCTCCTCCCCTCCTTCTGTTTTTCTCTGAAACTGCCTTTCAAAACCCAGGGAGCAGCACAGCGCCTCATTCCGCAGGGAAGGAGGCCAGTGTGTTTTTTTGCACCCTAAGAGGAGAGTCTCTCTCCACAGAGGGGCTGAGCGGGGCCACTGAAGCAAGACGTTAACGTGGTTCGTGGGGGTTGGCCGCAGGTGAAATTTTTTTTTTTTTTTTTTGAGCCGTCGACACAAATACTCACTCTCATGTTCAGCGTTTTGCCCGCTCTAAATGTAACGCAGGTCAGGCAAAAATGGCGGCACAGAAGCGACAGCTCTCACTGGCCGCCGTAATCGTAGCTGCCGAGAGCCTGTGAGGGAGCGCTGAGTGTGGCGTGGGCTGCCTCTTGTCTATGCAGGGGAGAGAAGGAGAGATTTATGGTACAGCGCTGATGATCAGCAGAATTGGCACTGACAGAACACTCTAAAAAAATACCCAAATAAATAGATAAGGCCGCAGAAAGGTGTTTCCACATCAAAACTAGTTCAGCCTACACTGACTTGCATTACGAAGACCTTCCACTCTGCTTATTAGCAAACCAGCCCCAGCAACTACACAGCTCCATACTGTGAACAGTCCAGTAATCGGTTATTTATACATAGTCAAATTTGGAAAATTCAGTGCTGTAGCGGTCAACACTGAACTGCAGTGTGCTGCAGTCCCGGCTGGCACAGGGCTAAGCTGAACATGCACCACACAGGAAAGCTAAATATTAAGCCCGCTCAAACAGGAACGGGGGACCGTACACACAGCATTCGACTGTTGCGCTAGTTGGCTAACTAGCAAAGCAAAAGCCCCTTTAAAATTTAAAGTAATCTGTTACTCTCTGTGCTTGGCTTTTGGATATCTGAGCTAACATCCAAGCAGAAATGCCAAATCATTAACCAAAGATCGGGCGAGCCTGGATCTCTTACATGACACACTACTCCTAGTGTTTTGCCCGTCGCTAATGTATATATTAAAACCGTAATTAATTTTTTATGAAGTAGTTTGATATAATAAAGGCATGCAGGGGAGCCTTATGAAGAGGCTGAGAATGGTATGCAAATATTGCCCCCGAAATGAATAGACTGCATATTTCCCACGGCAGAAAAGGCCTCATTTCCAGGATGATGATGCCACGGATGATTTCAGTAACTGCTGTTAATCTGCGGCGGGATGAAAGTGGGATGAAAGCGGGAGGGAGCTGGCGGATGTGAAATGCTGAATCATGCTGGTGTAACGCGCTAAGAGTGTGCGCCTCAGTGTAGCAAGATTTGGCCTCCGCTGCCCTGTGTGTGTAGGTGTGCTACTGGTGGTGTGGACGGTGCGGTTTGGACCAGGGGCGATCGCCTGCACCTCGCAGGCCCCCCCACATGTTTGAGCTGCGCCCTGTATCCCTGAGACAAAGGCCGCTAATGCAGACACGCGCAGCGGCGGAGGTGCAGACAGAGGCCGTGGCTGCAGAATCACCCTGCCACGGCACGGTGCCTGCGAGCAGCTCAGGGGCACAGCATCGCGGAGGGAGCGGGAGTGAGAGCAGCTCCCAGCGGAGCAGAGGTGGAACAGGAGGGGGCGTCGGAGGCTCGGGGCCGCCGTTTCCCGTTTGCAGGCCTGGGGGCACCTCCTTCTGCCCGTCACCTCAGCGTTGGGGTACATAATTACCCCCACCCCGTCCTCCTTTTTCCTTCATACCAAGGCACCGGGCTCCACTCCCCCCCCCCCCCCCCCCCCCCCCAAGCCATCAGAGCGGACGCCCGACCGTGACGATCAATTAATGTCTCCCCGCGTGCCGTCACCGGGGCCATCTGTCACCCACCGCAAGATCCACTAAGAAACCGCCCCATCAAAATTCACGGCCGAGACGCGCTTATTAAATCCTCAAGTAAATCCGATGTGGGTTTCTGTTTGTTTGTTTTTTTCACGCCGTTTCTGAGCTCTGCCGGACTCGGCCCTTTTCCACTCGAGCACTTTGTTTTGTTCAGCTGTTTTCTCTCTGAAGTGGAGATGGTGTGCAAGGCCTCGCCGTGACTGAGTTTTACACAGCTGAAGGGGGGGAATCACCTTGAGATGAAATATCCGCCATGGAAAAGGTCCTTACTGATTACATATGATTCAGATGCTCACAGCGTGTTTGACTCATCATCCTCACTTCCTGGCAGCACCATTGTGCTTATAGGTGGACCGACTGGATTGGTTGAAAGTTGCACTTGATTGCTGTAGTGTGATGTCCTTATTGCTAATGTGTTGAGAGTTTGCAGCGTAACTTCATCATAGGAAAGAAATACATTTTGAATTTGAGCCAAGCCATAGATTACGTCCTCTTTAATGTCTCTCTCTGCCACTTGCATGTTTTTGACTTCTGCTTTCAATGTGTGGGTTAAGTTTGTTAATGATCTGATTAATTATTCTTGTGCTTTACAAACAGTTTCGTCTCAAAAGGGAAGTGGTTCAGAGATTTGCGTTTTCCACTTGTGCGAAGGCGCTGTGGCTTCTGTTTCAGCACGTGTGCGTTTTCCGTGTGTGAAACCTTGTCCGGACCCGTTTCAGTGAGCAGCGTGCATAATGTGCCTCTGTTTGCTGTGTGCGTCTGGGTTAGTTTGAGGAAAGAGTGTGTTCACGCAATCCGGTTCTTCTGACACCTAGATTGAGAAGGCCACATGCATCGATTTGAAGAGTGATATGAGTGTCAGACCGCTGAGGGGGTGTGTGTGTGTGTGTGTGTGTGTGTGTGTGTGTGTGTGTGTGTGTGTGTGTGTGTGTGCGAGAGACAGGGTCAGGGAAGGTGAGCCCATGTTTGGAACGCCTCCGCTACAAAAATAGGCGCTGCAGTTGTTTTCTCAAACCGCCCGACGGGGTGAGGGGCAGGGGGGGTCCTCGACCGATTGGGTTACATATTTCATTGATTTGCACTAAGTCCTCACCAATCTTTCTGTGTGATGGTGCCCTCCAGAAGATCAAATGAAATTCTCCTGGGTAATCCGGGAGAGGCACTTTATTCCCCACTTATTTGCCGACGCTGGGCGAGAGGCAAGGGGTTGCGGGCTGGGAGGGCTGACGATAGGATCACAGCAAGGACCAAGGGGTGCCCAGTCCCCCCCGTGCTTGCATCAGGGCCCCTTACGGGGACTCGAGGCTTCCCCAATTACATCTCCTAATGCGGACATGCCTTCGAAGCTGTTCGCCCGAAAGCCTTCTAATTCCCGCTGTCTGTGAACAGAGATGACACATGCATGTCCCTTAATCCGCGTGCGATCCATGAGTGTTTCCACTGTGCCTCAGGAAGTCCCAGAACTCTCAGATCCCATTTCCAGAACAAAGGTCAGTGTATGAAGGATTGATGAAAATAATAAATGAATAGCAAAATAATAAATATGGGTCCATCAGAGGGTATGGGCTTCTACCCATTCTGGGCTGTGGGGTCTTTTTGCTCTTCCTAGCGGGTTACCCACAGGTATGAGTCCCGGCAATCAGGTGGATGGCACGCTGGAGGGGGGTGGCATAGCCTGGCACTGTGTGCCCGCTGCCCACCGACTCCTCCCAGTCCCAGCTCTGACATTATCATTCGAGTCGCGCTGACCAAGTCACGTTTCCCCGCCCCGTCCCAGCGGCCCGCTCGTCACATTCTCCCTGACATTTTCGCTCAGAGTCCCAGTGACATTTTCTCATTGCATCCCCCCTAAAAAAAAAAACGGGGGTATATATGGTGCTGTTGGTTCAGAATCGATACCAAACATAAAAAGGGAGTTTTTTTTGAATGAATGAATGAAACGGAGATGGAAACGGTCCCGGCAGAATGTCAGCAGCCTGCTTCCTGCTGGAAGGCGATGCTGGGCTTTTGAAGGCGGCGGTAGTAAGCCGCGGTAAAGGCCAGAACGATGTCGCGGATTACGGCAGCGGCAGCGACAGCACGCTACCTGCTAATCACCGCCGCTCCTGACGGCTGAAGGAAAGACGCCCTAATTGAATCCAGGAAGTGATGTCCTGAATGTTTGCGCAGGGGGAAGAAGAAACCGCTTTAGAATTCCTTATGGCATAGTAATTAGCATTTCAAATCTGTTAACTCTGACAAATTAGTTCTTAGAGGACTCAGGTGGAAGGAGTACCAAGCTACCAAAGCCCCCATCCCCCTCCCGGGTTCCCTCTAAATATATAAATAAAAATAAACCTGTCTCTTTGAAAGACATCTCATTGAGATCCATTGCAAGGTGTTACTCTGTAATTGGGGGCTGGGGGCGGGAAGAGTCCCACGCTGTCAGTCAGTGGGGGCCGTCAGATGGAAGGTGACACCGCTACCCGTCTCCTCGGGGGGTTGTCGGGCACGGAGAGGCGGAAAGGCACGCTCAGATAGACTGACAGGGGCGCCTGCTTGAAATGGAAGGCCAGGCTTAATCCCCGCAGGCCTTTAAGGGCACGGCGGTACTGTCGCAGGGGCTGCTGGGAAAATGGCCGCCCAAGCCGAGTGCCTGAATCCGTCAAACAGGTGAGAGACTTCTGAGGTCTCTACACACGAGCCGTGAGGTCTCCTCTACATCCGTCATGGTCAGCGTTGGTAATGGTTTGACGTGTAGTTAATACATTGCCGATATTGTCAGATGTTCAGATCTGTGGAATTTTTGTTTTTGCATTTTACGCATTACATGTGTACTGTACTGTGGCAGCGATGAGACTTGTCAGTCAAGCCCTTGAAGCCAGGACGGGAGAGAGCCTAAAGCTGGAATCGGAACAGGTATATAGCCCACAGATAGGGATATCACATGTGCTACAGAGGCTCTAAGCAGACAAGTGTGTGATGTGATTACGTTTTCAGCAGCTCCTCTCCAATCAGAGCGAAGGGCAGAGAGGAGGCGCCTCGTAGCCGCATTCATTATGCCAGGTTGCATCCGTCAGCGAAGCGAAGGGTAGGGCCGCCGAGCGCACACGCGTTCTGTGCCTCGGAGAAGATGAAGGGAGGACGGAGCTGTGTGACTGTCACGACACACTCGCCGCCGCGCCTGCGGCGCCTTCAGACTGCCGTTTAAGCAGCGCGGAGGAGCCGGATAATTAGCAGCAGTGTTTTGCTGTCCCCGGTTCTCTTCCTCTGTGGTCTTTTGATTAAGTCAATATGTGTCAGGTACTTTTCTTTACTTGGACCAGAAGATACTGTGCTGATTTGTGTCTGCCTGTCTACGTCACAGCGGTTCAGTAGCAACATTCTGCCACTAGAAATCGAGGCTGAATGAAAGGGGAGGGTCTGCAGTCTCTGCTTATGGGGTTTTTCCTGTTTTACTGACAGTTTCAAACCCCAGTGGCAGCAGCAGAGTGGAGTGTGGAATCACTTAGCTCTCCTGCCGCTCTTTATGAGGCAACAGGAAAGTTAAAGTCTTGCGAGGGCACTGCCAGTCGCTGTGGTGTTGCTGCTGTGTGGGGTTTTTTTGTAGTTTTCTTGTGCTGTGCTTCAACTCTTCCAGCGCTGGGAGGCAGACACTTAAAGAGGGAGTGTGTCAGCTACTCTCATGCCCGTGGAAAGGGGTGTAACAGAGGGCTCCGGCCCCCACAACGCCGGCGGCGTCTCCCTGCGAATGGACTGCCCTTGCTGGGAACAAAGTGACAGAGTGAGCAGCTTGAGAGGAGAAAGCCCCTGGCTTTATCTCCCATTTGCTGCACACTAGGGTCTCTCTCTCTGTCTCTCTCTCTCTCTCTCGCCCACTCTTCCCCCCCCCTCTCTCTGTGATGGCTGACAAGTGTATGTACAAGCCTGCGTAGTACTGGGGTCTTTTTTTTCCTCCTCCTCTTTTCTCTCATCACGGATCTAGATGCTGTAAAAGATGGTGCTCAGAACATGCTGTGTGTGTGTGCGTGTGTGAGAGAGGGAGACGGGGAGAGAGGGAGATGATTACGACCAGTAATGGCTTTCTTTGTATGTTGAAAATCCTAATGGTTCCACCGTAATGCCAGCTCATTAACTACAGACAGTTCAGACAGATTTGAGGCCTCCCTCCCTCTCTCTGTCTCTCTCTCTCTCTCTCTCTCTCTCTCTCTCTCTCTCTCTCTCTCTCTCTCGTGTTTAAGAGAAAGCGCCACTCTCCCCGTGTGACAGATGGCTCCGAGTATCCAACAGGAGCGGACGTCAGCGGGGCGTCCTGCATGTGGGGGGCGGAGAACGCCGTCCCGGCCCGGCACAGCCCGGTCCGGAACAGACGAGCAGGCGGAGCTCGTTAGGCCAGCTCCGAGCTCGCGCCGCGGCACCGATCAATAACAGATTCCTACACCTTCCCCACGTGCTGCCTAATCATTCCCGCCTCCCAGCAGCTCCGGATGACAAATGAGTACAACGCGCCATCTGGCTGTTTCTGGCCATGTGAGTCTCTCAGATTAATGCCTGTTTACTCACACGCCGTGCAGAAGAGCTCTGCAATATTCAAGCCTCTCTCTGGCCGGACATATCACGCAGGCCCGACACAACCTGGACGTTCTAGAGAGAACAAATAAATACACCCCCCCCCCCTCGCCCCTTTTGAAAAAGGAGTGCCAAGCAGTTGGCAAATAATTACATTGGATCATATTTAAAAAAGCAAAAAGGAATTCCAGCATGGTCGAGATTACTGAGTGCTGCGTCTGGGTGCACCTTTGACATCTCCTGCAACAAACACAGCCGTATCACAGAGGGGGAAAAACCGGCCTGTGCTCACTGCGTGTCCCGCTTTCAGAACGCACGGTCGCTTTCACTCAGGCTCAAACCGTGGCCGCAGGGCCTGGAGGGAGGAATCATGGGATGCGTGGCGTCCTTGGCCTGCACTTGTAAACGTCCCCCCAGCCTGCAGCCTGGTGGCTCCGTGTCCCCCCTGCCCCTCGCTTCCTCGGGGCCGAGAAAGGGCCACCCGCTCTCGCTCTCTCTCTCTCTCTCTCTCTCGCTCTCTCTCTATCTCTCTCTGTGGCGGTACCGCAGCAGCAGCAACAGGAAGTGGCCGCCTCTGACTGACAGCGGCTTTCAGAGGCCTGTGCCGTCATGCGCGAAAAGGGAAAACCTCGCTGTGGTGCTTGCGGTTCAGGCAGAGTCGGTCTGCGCTAGTGTGGCCGAAGCTGTAAATATCAGCTACATGCTTTCACACCAATTTCTTTGTAACCTGGGTTATCCTAATTAGGCGTCCTGATTGGGTGAGTTTATTCCCCCCTCCCCTTTGCTGCTATGCAGAGAGGCCCTGAAAATATGCCGGGCTGTTTGTTCACCTCCTGGGTCTGCGAGGTCACAGTTAAACTGCACTTCATGGGGCCACTGGGGTTGATGCTGCAGAATGAGCCTTTGCGGATAGTGATGCGACATTCCCATACAGCATCGTCCTGAGAGAGGCCAGATCTGTGGATATACTGTCCCAGCTGGGGAGGCTTTAACCCAGTTGCACTGAGCCCTTTCTCCTGGCCCTCATGCCTAGGCTTCTGATCCAGGCATCAATGCGGGTCTTTTGTTTTAGATTTATTTGCAGCACATTTGTGTACCCCAACACCGTTCTGTAACCCCCTGGCAGGGAGCGGAGCAGCCGGATTCGGTGGGGGTTGAGTCCCGGCCCGAGACAGCTTATGCCTGTGAAGTCGGCTGTTGCAGGCGCGCATTCATTAATGATGAATGCTGCGATTTCCTGCCCCGCCGCCGCATTCATAAAAAGCTCCTCCATGATTAGGATGTTAAATTCTCTGGCCATATGCTGAGGTGCCAGGGTGTCGCATCTCGAGAGGGACCCCGCTCTGTTAAAATTCTAAATAAATATTTTCTTAAAGGCCCGGGCGGCGTGGCCACGAATGACTCCCAGCTGGCCGGTTGCACTGCGAGCAGCGCGCGAAGCTGCGGTCGGGGCCGCGGTCGGACTGCGGTCGGACCGCGTGGGAACGGTGCGGTCCTGTTAACCGCGGGCCAGTGGAGGGGAGCGTCCTGGGCTGAGCGGCTGCTCTGCCCGCTCCCAGCCGGAGCGATCCGGCTCCCTGGGCCCTGCTCTGGCCAGACAGCGCTGGCGGGGGCTTCAAACGCGAGGGCTGACGCCAGCTCGAGCCGCTGGCCGCTCGTCAGCCCGGTGAATGCATCTCTCACATCGCCCCTGGGCTCTCTCGCATTCGCCTGCACCTGCACTGTCCTCGAAACCGGGAGAGGTTGATAATATTCCTATTTATGCTGCTCGTCAAGTAAAAAGGTGCAGGCACGCAGGCGCGCTCACAGAAGCAGTGACACGCAGACAGGCCCCGGAAAGATGGCACAGGCAGCTCTTACCAGCGCGATAAATGGCTGCCATTGTTCCTTCTTTTCTCTTGCAGTTTCTCCTCCCCCCCTCCTTTTTTCTCTGTTTTTTCTGCCCATACGGGATTCGTGCCTGAAGGATATTTTCCTTAATTAGGATTGCCTACCCCGAAGCTCAGATCATAAAGAAAAAATTGTTCCCCTGCCGCACCAGTTTATCATGTACAGTATGGTGCGATGATAACATTTTTACAACGTTAATGCATAATTTATAAAGACAGACAGCCTTTGTTGTTTGTTTGCATGCTTTTGTTTTATGCTGCTTATCTAGGCTGCAAATGCGCGCTCCTGCTCAAACCGGTACCTTCTGGTACCTCTGGGGTCTCAGATGCTTCATATATACCCCCCGATATTTCTCTTAAGTCTGGTCCAGGAGCCATGTGCTGTCAGCAGTCAGAGGAGGGGAGAATTTATAGACGCGTAACCGGTCTCCAGACAGGATGAGTGGGCACATGTGAAAGAGCACTGCCCCCATTGTGTCTTCAGTCCGGAATTAAATGTATATATATAGCACTTTACACAAAGCGCTCCATTTTCATGAAGGTGTCTGGCGAGTTGCCGGAAAGGCCCGTCTGTCCGACACAGGAATGACAGCAGAGGTGGCTTTTTTTTCGCAGCCGCACTCCAAGCCCCGCGCCTGCGCCCGGCCCGGTCTCTCCGGTTCACACCCATGGGAGGGCCTCCCCACCTGGGAGGACTCCTTTCTGATTGGTCGCCAGGCTTAATGCTAATTGTTTCTGTCTGATCATTTGTGTCACCCGTAGAAAATCAAGTTTTCCTGCGGCAATGTGGTCCAGAAACCACACCCAGAAATGCCTCTTTCTGAAGGAGGCTAGTTTCTTACAGGAAGAAGCTGCTTTTAAGACAAGTTAAAAAAAATCTCACTGCATGTCTATGGAGCTCAGCGTTGGAAATTCAAAAATTAATATAGAATTTGGTCACGTTGGCTTTCATCCGGCGCGATCATTAAATTAGGACGACTCTGTTTGCCTGTCTTTTCAGCACTTTTGAAAGTGTTAGTTGTGTTTGTGTCTGCGAGAATGACAGTAAGAGTAATTACAATGTAATCAGCCCTTCAATGTGGTCTCTAAACTGCAGACAGGACTCAGAAAGATTAGGATATTTACTAGTGTGCTGCAAATCAGACACGTTTGTGCATGGAAGCAGACAGACGAGTCTTAATTTCTGCTCCCCCTGCTGTTTGGAAGGCATTGAGAAGCCGGTCACGGATTCCGTGGAATGTTGAGGAAAGATTCATATCGCAGTAATAAGTCGGTGTTGTACCTTTTCATGTGAGCGTTCTGCCACCTGCCAAAACTGAGAAGGAAGAGCATGGCAAAGAAACAGCTAGCTTAGGTAGCTAAAGCTCCTCTTTCAACCCCTCCCACAATCCCTCTCTCAACTGCAATCTGCTGGAAAGGAAACAGTCTGCCGAATGTGGCCATCTCTGTGTCTCGCGCAAAGAATGAAGTTGCTTGATGACTTTGAGAAGTTGGGGCTCCCTTGTGCCCCCATGCAGTGGCTTATCAGGGCCGCTCTGGTATTAAGGCACGAGAAGTTAATAAGCAATCTGCAGAAAGGAGGGAAAAAAAACAAACGCTTGATGCTGGAGCCGTCCCCAAACCAGGCAGAACCAATCCGGCGCCCCCCCCCCTGTGGGGCTTGGCCCCACCCCCAGCCTCTCGCCAAGAAGCCGGCAGCGGTAAACTGGCGTGGCCCTCGAATAGGAAAAAAAGAGGCCCCTGCGGACTCCCGTGGAACGGCTCCCGCTTTGAAGATCTCCCATAATCCCTTTGCTGGGAGAGGGGAGCGGGCGGTGTTTGCGCGGCGGCAGCGGGCGGCGGGCGGTAATCGCGCACAGCAGGCCCCGGCCGCGGCCCCTGCGAGGACGTCCCGGGCAGCGCGGGGATGCCCTTGGACTCGCTCGCCCGCGAGACGGATCCCTTTCATCTCCGCCTCCCGCCCCGCTCGCCACGTTTAAGCTTGAAAATGGGATTGCGAACAGCTCAGCATTTCAAAGCCCCCCCCCAGCCCCCCGAGCGGCCCTTTTCAAATTCGTCTTATGTTTGATGCTCCGCTTTGGCCCCGCCCCCCTGCTCGCTTTCATAACGCCGGCCGCGGTGGCCGTGGCGGTAATGGGGTTCCGTGGCCCATTGCTCATTGAGATTTGTGTTGGGTGCACGCGCGAGGTGTTCAATCAGTGACGAGCGGTGAGACGAGGCTAAAGGCGGCGGTCTCTGCGCTTACAGGAGAAATAGATCTCGCTCCGTCTTCTTCCGCGGATCCTCAGGATAAATATTAAAAATAAAAACCGCTATGCTCACGCTCATTTCTGTGGCTGGTGTTTTTTTTTCCTTTGATTATTCTCCCGTCAATTCCCTCTGAAGAGCGGAAGGGGGGGGGGGGGGGGGGGGGGGGGGGGGGGGGGGCGTAAGAAGGCGTACAGTTTGGCCGAGGCGGGGGCTCCTTGCCCTTGCCCGCGTGGAGTGTGACTGCTGGGGTTCGTTCCCAGGTCAACCCTTTGATTTCTGGGATATTGCCTGGCAACAGCACCGCTGCTTTCATGTGGCGTTCCTGCGGGTTCAGGTTGAGGCGCGGACTGTCCCAGTTGCCTTTGTTCCTTTTGTCCCGCTAACCCTCCCCTCCCACTTGCCAAAGCCCCCCCCCCCCCCCCCCCCCCCAAAGGCTCTGCAAACACCAAAGGGCAGGAGAGGAGACTAGGACGGCGTCGGGGCAGGGGAGGGGGGAGGGGGGGGGGGCGCTCTGATCGGCTTGACAGGAAAACTCGGAACCTGATGCGAATCCTGCAGTGTTTAAACCCCCCAAATCAGCCTTTCTAAATCCCTTCAAGATATTCCAGGCTCGATTGGGCGGCATTAAAGGATCACAGGGCCAGAACAATACATAGCATGGCAGCGGCGGGAGGCTGCAGGGAGCGCGGGCCGGGGAATCGCTCCCAGACAGCTGTCTCCCAGGGCTTTGCAGCGTGTTTTGCCAGTGGGAACACGTGGACGTTTTTTTGTTTTCTGTACTTCTGTTCTACCCCCTGCCCCCCCCCCCTCCATCCTGACCTGTCCCGTCCCGTCTCCGGCAGTTGTGCAGTAATGCTGCGTGTTTGTCAGGCTGACAGGGGCTTATATCAGCTATTGTGCGGGTGTATTTATAGTTGCAGGAGTGGGGGGAGTATGTGTGTGAGGGAGAACACAGAGCTGCAGTTTGACGCCGAAGGCCACTCTGGTGATTTTACCCTGCGTGCTTTTCACGGGGGGTGCGGGAGTCTCTACACCTCGCTAACCACGTCCGGACAGCCCTGAGAGCGGGGACGTTATTAACGGCGCTGCGTTCGGGCGCCAAGGCCGGACCCCTTCCTGGAAGAACTCTTAATAATAACCCGCTCGTATCCAGAGAGCAGGGGCTGCCGCCAGACAGCACCCGGGGCTCTGGCCGCCGGCATCGAGAAAGCCGAACGTCACGGAGCGTGGACACGTTCACGCTCTCACCCGCCGCTGAGCGTAATCTCACCCGCCAGCCGATTTTTCCCTCGTCTTTCCGGAGACCGTGTGGACCGGAATGGATTTAGCGTCGCTAATGAAACTTCCACATCGGGGCGGCGGCGGTCTGGCTCCTACAGTACAAAAGAGCCCAAGACTTTCAGCAGCTGTGCGGAATTGCCGATGATTGTCGCGTGTCTTCAAGGACAGGGAAACGTTGGGTGGCGAAAACTAAATCTGCTGGCTGGAGGAAGAAAAGGAAATTGGCTTTGAAAGTAGGGAGCGATTTGAGCAATGACAAACAGCGCTTGCTGTAATGACACTCTTTCACGTGAAGTGTGGTGTCTTTTTGTCTCCGCTTCCATTTTGGCGGAAGAGGACACCCTGCTGGGTGTTTTCATACTCTGTTCTTAACACACGGCTGGTGTTCTCTCTCTATGCCCCCCTCCCTTCTTCTTGTCAGTATTTTGCCCTCTTTTTCCCCAGTGCTGCAGTCCCCCAAGTCACTGAGCAACTCCCCCTCTCTCCAGCTCTCTTTTTCTGTGTTTTCTGCCCCCCCCTCGCTCTCTCCCCTTCTCCCCCTCTCCTTAGGAGTCTGGTAAATTCTAGATAAGCAGCCCTGGTGGACTTGGCATTGCCTTTAGAGTAATCACATATGTCCAGATGTAAGTGCATGATGTGGGGAAGGCAGCCGGATTGGCCGGTGGGCTTTGCTTCGATGCCTCTGTTTCTCAGCATGTCCCCACCCCTACTTGCAGGCTCTGGGGCCTGAAACGGCTTCCCCCTCCATGTTTTGCAAGTTTTGGCCGCTTTTTCGAGGCCCTGTCGTCCCCGTAGCTTTTACACGCACATCTGCACCTCAAGGCCAGGCCGGGGTGTTGCCGTTTATTTTGTTGGTAATTGGACTCGGCTGGGAGTAACACGATTCTGCCCCGTCCCCACCCAGCCTCCCACACTCTCTTGTGTTATGACTGGCAGCGAAAACACTGAGGAAAAACACCAGACTGGAGCCAACGTGTCCGCTTGCAGGGGGGAACCAAACTCCTGGGGGGAGGGGGGAGGGGGGAGGGGGGAGGGGAAAGGGGGCCCCATTTGAGGTGAGGAGAGGCACAGCAGTCAGGGAGCCTGCCCCGTTCGATCTCAGGCCAGAAATACTGAGAGACTCCTGACACCTATACAAAGATTATCAGAGGAACATCTGACCCCTCTGCTCAGAGACATTAGCTACAAAAGCCAATCCGAATGCTGTGAACTATGGTTTCCTGCTCTGTGTTATCACAACAGTCTGTTTCTCTGTTACCTGCAGTAGGGCTGGAGACGTCAAGGGGGCGCAGTTTGGTCAATTCGTTTGGGGGTCTATGTTTTATCTGTCCATGCATGTTAAGCAGCTGTTGGAGTGTATTTTAATGAGCTCATTTTCCGTTGACTTTAAGTGTAATTTGTCAGTGAAAAGCCATTTTCCGTACACAGGGGTAAACTGTAGCTTTAGTCGCAGTTACCATTTGGCTAATACAGGAGTCCTATCAACCAAGGAAGAAGACAGCGTAATAATATTGCAGTAACGCTTTGGCCTAAAGTATTCCAGGGTGATTATTATTTAATGCCAGGAATACGAGCACCCTGCTCTCTCTCATTTTTGATGGAGATTGATTCACCTCTCTGGAGGGGTTGCACTGGAATGGAATGCCTGTCCTGGACTTCTCCTCCCTCTCCCACTTTTTCTTGCCCCGTCTTCTTGCCCTGTGTGTCTCCGTTTCGTGACATCTCGGGCGAGGGGCAGAAAGGCAGAGGGACAGGCCCCGCCTCCCGGCCCCGGGATCCTGATGGGGTTTACCGCTCCACTGATTTCACAAATGGGCCTCATTGATCGGATCTGATTCCTGCGGATAGCGCTGCCGTGCGGAGAGGCGGGGGAGACGGCTCAGGAAACGTTCACTCCCACTCCTCTGGCGGTGCCCACACACCAGAACGAGCTTTCAGTCCTCCGTTAGCTGACGCCCATAACCCCCCACACAAGATTTAGTTTCTCGCATACGCCAAAGGGGCTCACCCAGCCGTGCGTTTTCATCGGACAGACCTTGAGGAAGAGGCCACCTGCACTTGTTAGCGGCAAACGTTTATGCAGGTTTCTTTGTTTGATGTAGAGCAGCCGTTGCAAAGAGGCACAGGGGCAGTGAATCACTGGCACTTATGTGGCGCCTGTCCTTCCAGAAGGCGAAGGTGGAGGTGAAAAACGCCTGAGCTGTTCTCCTCACTGTAGTCTGTGTGTAGTCCCCCCCCCCCCCCCCCCCCCAGTGCAGGATGTGGTTTAGCCCCTCCCTCCCCTCCCCCGGTACGCATGTCCTGGAACGTACCGGAATGCCAAGTGAAGAAACCGTGGTGCTGTCTCCATCCCATGAGCCTCTTTAACTCCCTGACCTGAACATTTATCAAGCTCAGCCCCGTCAGCATCTCACACACGCGCCGTTCCCAGGGTGCACCGCTGCACAGCTTCCATCCAGCAGAGGGCAGCGGCTCGTCAAGGACACCGTGCGGCGCTCAGACAGGCGGCGTTTGAGCATCCCCCCCCCCCGGAGTATAAGTCTTCACTCTCTGCTATGCTGGTGGAAATACTTTAATTTAAACTTCATTCTTTTCATGTGGCTTTTCCCCCCCCCTTCCTATGGCTTCGGTAGCTGTGCCCCCTTTGTTTCAGAAGTCTTATCTGCGCCAGTCCGACTGGCTTCTGTAACTGCGGGCGCAGGGAGCAAACAAACCGTGCCGTAACATGGCGGGAACAGCTGCTCTGACGAGCACGCTCTCCGCTCCCGGGTCCCGGTCCGTGCGCGTGCCAGGAAAGTCCAGAACCACCCCGATTGCGCATTCAGACACCGGCCGGGTGGGGGTGGGGGGTGGAAACCAGCCCGGGATTGGCCCAAAAAATGAGCCGAGCAGAAGCGCGGCGTTCAGAACTCGGAGCGCTCTGTCTGAGACCTCGCTTGCCGCGGAGCGACCCGGCACAAACCCGCCGGCTCATTAGCGGCTGGCAGAGGCAGGGAGAGGGGTTTTATCTGTTAAAGTGCAGTTAGTGTCAGGCTCCAGAGAGGGCCCTCTGAGCAGGCACACAGCAGTTGGAACGGGGCCGCTATCAAAGTGGGGGGGAAAAAGGAAGCGTTCTTGAAACGGATCCTAAACGTCCTTGACACTGCTTGCTTTTTTTTTTTTTTTGTTTAGGTCCCACCCGCCCCCTCCTCTCTTTGTCTGACATAAGCCAGGCCCTGTTTGAAGCAGACAGACACGGCGTAAGAAGGGTGGGGAGGGGTGAATGAAAGAAAAACAGCTGGCTAGTTCCAAGGAAACATCTGCGGATTCCGGCAGGCCGAGGAGGGAGCTAGTCAGAGTTGCTTTGATTTGTAATGCTAAGCAGGCGAGAGTGAGGAGAGGAGAGGAGGACGAGGGAGTGAGGCCGAGGCCCGATTCCAGGTCTTAATGAAATGGCTGTGTAAAAGTTTACTCACCATTACAGCTGCCTTTGATCACTAAACCCTACAGGCTGGGAAATTGAACTACAGTGCAGAGCTACTGCTCTGTGATTTCCTTGACTAATTAATGAATTGATAATTTGAATCCATTGGTCAGGAGTCTGCATTAACTATTCCCTATGTACATATAATATTAGTCCAGCCTCCTAGCCAGTTCCCAGCGGCTCATTAGATCGGTCTGTTATAAAGCGCTGTAAGCATCTGTCCTTTTTCTGAGCTGTCCCTCTGTTGGAGAGTAACCCTGAGCTTCTCTGCGTGTTCTCCCTGATGGAACGGCCACCACAGCAGCCATTCTGTGTATGGAGCCGTCAGCCAGAGACAGTCGGAGTGAGGGGCCACGGAGCGGCTTGCTTGCCTGTTACTTGTTTGTGCTCAACTTTTGGGATGTGTTTGCTGGTCATTTCTTTTTTTTCTATGTATTTTAGTATACGATGGGATGAACTACATGGATTGTTGTGAGCTGAAGCATTATTTTTTGACCTTGCAGAATCTTGTTGTATGACTGAAAATCCCATTGTAAATCTGTCACCCCTTTAGGTTTTTATTATTTGCATCATTTCAGCTGTGAATGAGCATACAGTTTAATGAAACTACCTGTGTTGATTTGATGCAATTAAGTGTATGTACAGTTAAGTGCGTAGTGTTAGGCGTGTGTGTGTGTGTGTGTGTGTGTGTTTGGCCTTTCAGCCGTGTTCTGGTTTTTTGAGTGAAAATGTGCTGTCTGTATCCTGGTCAGCACGGTGAACAGTTGGGACTCACAGTATTCTCTTCACCTCTGTTTTAAGATGAGGTGTGTCTGTGTGTGTGTGTGTGTGTGTGTGTGTGTATGTGTGTGTGTGTGTGTGTGTGTGGTGGGGAGGTGGGGCTCCCCACTGCTCTCCTGCCGAACGGTGTGTGTGTGTGTGTGTGTGTGTGTGTGTGTGTGTGTGGTGGGGAGGTGGGGCTCCCCACTGCTCTCCTGCCGAACGGCCAGTCATCCTGAGGATCGCGTTTTCTTGTCTTCCTAATTGGCCTAGGAGTGTCAGACGATGGCGGTGCTAATCAGCCCCTGTGTGTCCGGCTGAGAGACCGCCAGCTAGTCGCTGAGGAGCACACATCTCATTTGGACCTCTCTCTCTTTCCCTCTTCTCTCACACACCCTCCCTCTCCCTCTCTCTCCCTCTCTCTCTCTCACCTCCCAAACCTGTGAGCGGCCTTCTGGGTGGTGTTTATGCTACGCGCAGTCCTGGGTGCTTTGACTGAGTAAAGAGGAAAGACTTGTGAACTGTGAATTACGCAGACCCGGTGCTAGCAGAGATGGGGAGGGAGAGAGAGAGCATTGTGCTCTCCCTTTTTATTGTTCCCCTGTAACTGCAAATCCCTGAATGCCTCAAAAAAACATGCATAACCTTGTAATGACAGACAGTTAAATCCATACGTTGATTTGTGTAAGTATTGAGAGGAATGTGGAATCTGACCTTTGCCTGTGTCTGTGGAATAGCTGTCATCCACACAGTATAATAAGATAAGCAAATATCGTGAGGGATCTGTGTTCAGTTGCTTGAGGGTAACTGGGTGTGTGTGTGTGCGTGTGTATTGGAGGGAGTTAATTGCTTTCCATGAATAATTTCGGTTCCCTAATTTGGCAGTAATGACACTAGCGTGCTTATGTATTTATTTATCCCAACATTAATTGAAAGGAGTGACATTAGCGTTGTTATTGTTGTGCATTTGATTGTGCACAAGGGGCTAAAAAACAGTTTGATGTGGGTAGAAGTCACCGTATTTAATGTCGGTTTCCTTCTCATGTCTTTGTCAGCAGTATTCTTAAATGTGCCAAAACTGCAGCAGTGGGTATTTTCAGTGTTTCAACGTTCATCACCTCAAGCAACATCATTTGAAAGGGAGATTTCTGTAAATTATGTAATTGTTTTTGTGCTTATGTACAATCCTCAGTATGTCTGTTCCCACCTCTTTTTTAACTGCAGTTAATTTTTTCCTCTTCCTGGCTTTAGTTTAGATTTTTCTGGTAGTGGGAGAGCCATCAGTGGAGGGCGCTGTCCAAAACCCCATTGATGGATTAATATAAGGATTTAATAATTAATGTCTTGCATTTGTTGTTACAGGCCGAGGGAGAAGACAACCTCAAGAAGATGCAGTTGATGGAGCTTGCCATTCTCAATGGGACATACAGAGACACCAATATCAAAACACGTAAGCCCTGTCTCCCATCTGCCCCCCTCCCTACCCCTCTCCCACTTCTGTCTGCCCCCGTCCCCCACCCTGGCCATCCAGAAAATCACGCTCTGGTTCTAAGCAGAACCGTACTGTGCAGAACTGTTAGCCCTTTTTAAACGAGGTGACCTTGTGGCCTTTTGTACTATGAACCCATGTTTGTTTAACCCACATTACAAAATTGACTGGGTATGTTCAGAAAAAAAAGTTCATCATACATTGTTCTATTTTTGGTCTTAAGAATTCTTGCAGTCATGTCTTTGACCAGCTTTTCTTGTAGCCCGGAAGTGTTGTTGAACATGAATTCCCCTCCTCATCTTCAGCACATCTGTGGCTGAGTAGATACGAGCCCCCATACCCAGCCCTCTCCCCTGACACAATCACAGTCTGCTAAACTCTCGGGGTGGCTCTGTGTCTGCTGCTGCCTGGAATCACTGGCTTGACTATGCATGATCTCGCCCACATGTCTGTTATATTTACTGTTTTGTTTTTCAATCATGAATGTTTTTTTTAAGGTCTTATTCTAAGATCGTATGAAATGTCATAGATTCTAATGTCTATGAAAAATCAAGCTTCTACGCTGCTGTAGCGATCATATCAAAGACTAAAAAAAACATTCAGAGGTTTTTCATAATCAAAGTCCTGCTTGCAATTATTAGTTGCACTATCATTTTAATCAACCTAGTGATTATCCCGCCGTTTCTATGTTGATATATTAGATTGACTACATCAAGGCTCGTGGCTTGTCTCCAATGTTGGCGCTTAACAAAAGCAGCTGATCAGCAAATTAATTTTCAGTTCAAGCCAACATCTGAGGGGATCCAGTACCCAGCTTTGCCTGTAATCTGTGAGAGCTGGGTGCTGTCTTCACTAGGGGGGTGCTATACCTGGTGCCACAGTAAGAAATTTAAGCATTTATTAGAAAGGTGCTGAACTATGACCTAATAACTTCTCTTTGTTTTTAAACTTTTGTCGTTGCCCCCCCCCCCCCCCCAAAAAATCCAAAAGACATTTAGCAAAGTCAGTATTAACTGTGCCTTATCAGGCTGTGAGTACCCTGTTTCCACATCGCAGCAGAACTGATCTCAAGTGAAAACCAGACCCCTCAGTGTTTCATTTCATTTATTTTATTTCTCCATTTTTCCCCCCCAAAATGATCCTAATGTCACGCAGAGGATAAGCGTCCCAGATGTATTAGTGGCACGTTGCTGCATTTTGTTCTGTAAATGCAGCGGCGCTCTCGGTGCGAGGCCCTCGTAGACCACACCCCTGTTAATCCGCAGTGGACTGTACTCAGACCTCGCTTATTGGCGTTTCTGCAGCCGGCGCCTGTCACCGCGCGCAAAAGCCGTGTACCACCGCGGCCTTTGTGAGCGGAGGCCGGTTGCCCGTCTGTCTGTCCCTCTGTCTGCGTGTGTTCCTCCCAGTGATATCGGGGTGCATTTTGGCAGGTTTGTCTGATTTGTTGCGCTGTCTGCACCACTGTGGTGATCGGTATGTCCTAATTGAGCCGCGCATTTGGTGATTGCAACATTTTGCCCTTTTATTTTTCATTTGGTTTTGGGTCTTTTTTTTATTAATTTTTTTTGTTTTGCGCTGCAGATTTTGGCTTATGTGGTTCACCGTGATCATTGCATGGACTAATTTTCCTTTTTTGCCCTCCCTCCCCCCCTTTTTCTTTTCCAATTTCTGCTCTGTTTATTTTTTCCACTCTTGCTTTTTTTTCTGCCTGTGATTTGTTCTGCCCACACACACCCTCCCCCCCTCACTCTTACCCAACGTCCCACCTCGCCACCTCCCTGCTCCCATCCCGACTTGGACGTCACTCCTCTTCCTCTTCCTCCTGGCTCTCCTTCATCCTTTCGCTTATGGCAGCCACCCTTGCGTTCTCTCTTGCAGCGGCGGCCGCTGCGGCCCAGGGCCCCCGGCTCATTGCTGCCCCCACCGGGCAGGTTCTGCCCCCTACGGCCCTGAGGCCCCCAACTCCAGCAGGGACCCCCATCATGAACATCATCCGGCCCACCCAAATGGCCGCGATGTTGCCCAACGGGACTCCCACCCTAGTGCCCCCCACGCCCGACGGCGGCATCATCTACACCACGCCCTACGATTACCCTTACGCCCTGGCCCCAACGTCTCTGCTGGAGTACCCCATCGAGCACACCGGGGTTCTAGGTAAGCGTCCTTGGGGCTTTGGCACGCCATTAAGCCATGGACAGGAAGGCAGCTTGTTTTACACTGGCGTTTTGGACGCGGCTTCCGGGAGCCCCAGTCAGGACTTGTTGAAAGGTAAATACGTTGTATCCAGCTGAGGATGAGAGTGCGGTGAATGGGGGGGGTGGGACGGGGGGGGGGGATGATGGGGTTTTTGTATTTTTTTTTTTACTCTTGAGACATTGTGTTTTCCAGGAAGTTTCACAGTCTTTTTTTGTTGATTTTTTTTCCCCCCTACCCAAGGCCTTCACTTTGCCACATGCATTATGAATCTGTTGAAGTCAAAGCTACAATAAACTGCTCCCATGGGTTAGAGTCTGTAAACACACGCGCCCACATGCACGTATGCGCACACACACGCGCACGCTCTCTCCCTCCTCCGTGTTGTCGCCAGAGGCACGTTCTGTGGATTTCTGCAGCATTTGAAATGATTTCTCTTTCCTCGGGCCCCTCAGCTAGCGTTGATGCCAGTATAAAAGCCCCTTCTGTCCCAGTGGGGGTGTTCATTACATTCTCACCATGTTTTAATTCTTCACCATTGTCTTAGTTTTACTCCCCTGAACTCTCCTATTTTATTTCCCATTCAAAGCGTTACTGTTTCAGCTTGGTTGACAAGTGGAGAGGGTTATGCTGTCTAGTCTGTGCAGCTGTGCCTGTGCCTTGTATATTTGAGAACAGCAAGGTATGCCTCTGTGGCGTCCCCCACTCAACACCTGTGTAACTGAGCAATGTGATTGGCTCGTACTTGGGAATGTAGCCTGTGGCCTATCCCTGGCCAGCGCTAAGAACAGAGGCAGCAGTCAAGCTCGGGGGCAGCTGCGGTCGGCACTTCCACGCGTTCTGGGTGTGTCTCTGTCACACGGACGTGACCGTTGTGCGGGGGGGTGACAATGCAGTGGATGACTTACAGTGAGGCTCCACTTCCTGTTTGAAATAGAGAAAGTGTGGCCTCATCCACATATGAGTGCCTTTTTTACAGGCTCTGAGACAGCAAAGAATGGAAACCTTGGGTGTTTGGAAAGGCATAGTATTCGCACCCAGCCCTTTTGGCCAGCACGAGTCTGTCATGGGGCATTTGCAGGCTTGAATGTCACATTCTGTAGACGATGGGACGACCACGCCTTTTCCTGCGTCCCTATTTAATGCAACCCCCATTAAGAACGGAAAGGACAAGGCAGCGACATCAGAGCGCTGTGTTCCGAGTGCCGTTTCAGCAGGTGCGCACACTGCAGGTAGCCTTTGGGGCAGCTGCATGGTGCAGACTGGATTTGCTCTCTTTAACTTTGATGGCAAACCAGCTTAAGTGTATTTATTTACTTGCCGTATTGATCGACCCCCGTAGCAATAGTGCCCCAGTGGAGCGTACGACACGAGTGTTGAGAGGTCATTTCTGCAGTAGGAAACTCCAGGACATCTGCTGCTATGGTGCAGAATGTGGGCGGTCCTTGTTACCTGGGAAATGAGGAGGGGCGAGGGGGTGGCGTGAGATATTACATGACTTTTCAGTTTTCTTTTTGCAAGGAGATAGCTCTCCCCCACATTTCAATGGCACATTTTCCCACATTCACAAACACAGACACCCGCGCGCACGCACACACACACACACATACACACACAGGTGCACATAAACACTCACATTCGCAGCCCTGAAATGCTAGTAGCCCGACTTGGTCAGGTTTCGTCATGCCCACTTTTAGAGGTGTCGCCATGAACCTGCTCTCAGGGGCGGCAGAGCGGCTCGGACACAAATCTCTTTAAACACGGACCCTGTAATGGACAGGGAGAGAAATATGGCGTGCCTGTATCACCCCGCCATCTCTCCAGCCCTATATCTTGGAATCAATCCCATCTAGCTTGCAAACTAAATCTAAAATATTGGCATTGTCGCACAAAAGCTGAGGGGGATTTATGATCACAAAACGGCGAAATGTCTTAGCATGTTGAGCCGTGGCCAACCGATGTACCAGGGCAAGCACTGGAAGGGCAAAACTTCATTCATTTACCGCAAAAAAAATCAGTATATAATGCACCCCTCCACCCAGCCGTAATACCCGACAGCAACATTCCCAACAGATACTGCTGCCCTTCATTGATGTGATTTTTGTTAAGGGTTTTTTTCCTGTTATTGACACCATTGTCAATGACTCCTAGGGTAGAAGGTCAGCACCTAATGCTGTGAATGGGAAGTCTAAGGACCAAGTGATATATTAGGACCTGGATAACATTTGTGTGTTTGTCTCTCACTAAAACGTACTGGTGCTGTTGAACGTAGTCATATGTGCCTTGAAATCAGATTTCCGAGAGCTTTAAAGGGGGTAATTCAAGTGTCACAGTGTTAGGGGTGATTTTTATCGGTTACGTTTTCAAATAGCATGATTGGTCAAACTGACCAACTCAGGCTGTGTTATTTCTAAATTGGAGATTGTCATCTATTCCACACCTGTCTCTCCATAGCAGACTGTTAGATAAATAAATTAGCCACACCTGACCAAAATCATATAGTAGGGTACAAGCCTTTGAATGACTAGGTTTTTTGGGTGAATTATATGGGGGCAGATGCACCCCTCCACCCATCCCCCCCATCCCCCTGAGAAAATGTTTGATTTTTCTCTTGAACCCTTAACATTACGGCTGCACATCTCCAATACTTGTCTGTTGCATCAGTTGACGTTAAAATTTTTTTTTTCCATTGTAGAAATGGATTTTATCTGTGAAACCTCTTTAATGCCGTTACTGTGGAATATTATAGCCTAAATTATACATTTATAAATATTATGTAAAACAAAGGTGTATAGGTTTTTTTAATATGCATTTTCTATATGTTTATGTACAGATGTTAATGTGTATTATATATCTGTAAGAAATATATATATATGTATATGATCACTGTGATGTTGTTTTCCCTCCCAAATGAACTGTCTAACCCTGTGGACCTGTTGCAACCCAGGTGCCATGGCAACTAAAGTGAGACGGCATGACACGCGGGTCCATCCTTACCAAAGGATTGTGACCGCAGACAGAGGTTAGTTTAGACATTAAGACATCTTTACACTCTACTGTTGTGTTGCTTTTTCCTTTTCATTTGCCCAGCCACCCCCACCCCCCACCCCACCCCCCGCCCGCAACACGTTTAAGTCTGTGGTATGGAAATTTTGTTTACAGCAACGGTCAAATACATGTTTATGCTCATGAATATTATATTTAAGTATGTATTTAAATGCTCAGGTTTTGTCTTCCTTAATGCCATCAAATTTGTCTCAGTTTACACGTGCTATTCCACGTGGACACGCTCGTAGTTGGCACAGCAATTTATTTTATTTCACTCCTGGGATGTGTCATTAGACCCTAAATAGGACAGACGTGTTCCAATACATCCTTTATTTTCTCTTCTGAGAGGAACAGACAAAAAAAAACTACTGTAAATAAAAACCTGATACACTATTTGGATGGAAATGGCCTATTTTTAATGTAGTTTACCGGTCTCCTTATTCTCCCACCATTTTGTCCAAGCCGGGTTTTTTTTGTTTGTTTTGTTTTTCTCCTTCTCTCTCTTTCTCCCTCTCTATATATAGATATATATAAATATTGATTTGCAAATAGTTTGCGTATTGTCTTCTATGTACTTATTAAATGTGGAAATAAAGATAAAATACAAAGCAAATCAGTTTGTACCATATTTCAGCTGTACAAGAGGTACTGTCATTTTATATATGGACATTTTATAACAAATGTATTTATGGCATCTGTATATATATATACTGATGAATAAAAAGAGAAATTAAAAAAGCAATTCTACTTTTTATTGCATAATTGACAGTTGAGTCTCCTTACCACTAATCACACTGCGTAACTTGCATTTCAACTTGTAAGAAACTAAAACATTAATTATTTTTTTTAATATTTTTTGTCTTTTTTTGTTGTTTTTACCTTTCTCTGCTTCTGTGTGTGTGGGAGCCGGGGCTTAGTAGCGTTCTAATTCACGGATGTGTTGATTGAGGTTGGGGTCTTAGTAGTTTCAATCATGATGCAACCACGTCATGATTATAACCAGATTAGATGTGTTTTTGTTTCTTGGAGGGGGATTTACAGGGGGATCAGAGATTTCATTCATTTTACTGTTAAAATGATGTCATTCCAGTCTCTTCTGCTGACACTAATATCCTTTCTATCTTTTTTTTTTCTTTTTTGTTTTATTTTTTGTTTCTAACCACCTAGCCGCCACCGGCAACTAACACATGACCTTCTGACCTCTGAACTCTTCACCCAATGACGAGCTGCCCCAAGCCTGCCTGCTGATCAGTTAACTGGTAATTGCCTTTGCTAGTCTCTCGGATGCAGCCAGCAAAAGGCATCTGCCCGTACAGTTACTCTAACAACACGTCTTGTTTTTTTTTTTTGTTTTTTTGAACATAAAACTACAGAAATTCAACAACAAAACACAACAAACCCAACAAAAACTGTTTTATGATTTTTTTTTAATATATTGTTTTTTGTTTTGTTTTAATTGAGTTTGATTTTTTTTTCTCTTTCTTTTTCTTCACAAACATAACTTGCTCATAGTTGACACAGATTGGGTGGATATATAGTTTACCCAAGAATCTGCACTGAATTAAAAAGCAATAAGGCCACCCATCTCCCCACCCCCCCACCCACTCAGTGTTTCACAGCCCTGATTCAGTGACCTCACTTGTATTAAATGACGCTAAGGGGAACTCTGTCCTGAGTTCAGAGTGAAAACATGTTAGACTTCCCAAACTGATCTCATCCATCCCAAATGTACAGCCTTGCAGCATACACATGCACACGCTCACACAAACACACACACACACACACACACACACCTCCAGTTGGGGAGGGTAATGAACAAGAAAAAGAAAAGGAAAAAACTAGTCAAACTTGTTAAGTTGTGTCATTTTTCACATGTAGTCCTGTCTTCTAAAGCTCTGAAAGCGTATTTTTGTGTGCTGACACATTCTGGGTGTGCCCGAATGGCTGTATTTTAAAGCATGGCTCAAATGATTGCAAATGGAGCTTCTTTTCGTTTGTTTTTCTGGTCATTTTCTGTTTTTTTATTTGTTTTATCCCTTTTTTTCCCCCCCATTTCATTTTTAGTACTGAGTAAATATTCAGAATAGTGTGTACAAGCAGGTAGTAATGTCTGAAATAAGAAGTTGCAAGTGTCACAGACAACAGAAGAGCTCACTCATCTCAGCTAGTTATCTGGAGCTCAGGGGGCTTTGGGGTGGGTGGTGTGGGTTAGGGTGAGGAGTCTTTTTTTTATTATTATACTAAAGTAGAATGTGTGGAGGGGTAGGGAACAGTGAATATAGATACTGACCTTGACTAAGCCCCTCCATACATTGTCTATATACAGTGCCTGACGAACATATAAATATATATTTCTTTGAAATAAGTGAGCTGTGATCTCAGAAAAAAAAAAATTGTTTAAAAAAAAAAAAGTATTATGTGTGCATATTTAGCCAAAGGGTTGCCAGTAAAAATGTGTATCCCTAACAGCAGGGGGATCTCTGCTTTAGTGTTTGAAAGGATGTGATGTCGTGCCTGTGTTGCGCTGACGTCAGTGTGTACTGACAGCCAATCAAAAAAAAAGAAAAGTGTTGGATTTGCCAAGAAGCTCTAGTTACCCCATGAAGAGATGCATGTCATGTCGCGAACACTACAGAGGGCTGGTGGGCTGAGATACTGAGGAAGTTGGTAGCAAGATTTCCCAGAAATGTACATAGCATATTTTCCCCCTTTGATTTTTTTTTTTTTTTTGTTTGTTTTATTTTACTGCTTGATCACTCTTTCTGCACCCTTGTCAGAAATATATATATATTTACCTTTTACTTTGCATTGATTTTTTTCCTCACCGTATTGCAAATTTGGACTTTTTACCTTAATGGCAGAACTTAATGAGAGATAATGGAGGTTCGGGAAGGGACCTTTTTTTGCTGCCTATCATTGAGTTTTTAAATTATTATTAGGAATTACATTAACTTAAAGAAAAAAAATGTAAACATTGATGCCGCCTCCAAACCCCTTATAACTTTAAGAGCCCATCACGCCCCCCCCAATCCTCCGTTTAGGGCATCCAAAATGTGTCTTGCACCTCTCACTATGATGTAGTATGACTCCTGTGCCCGTAAAAGTGTTTCCTTTTACTCTTTCTCAAGAAAAAATAGGATGTGAAAGCCATGCCTGCCTGTTCTAATTGCTTTATACATACCTGTCCTATATATAAATATATAAATATATAAATGTAGATACATGTCATTGCATATAAAATACAGAAGAGAACAAAATTAGATACTTTTACAGGGTGCTGGTGAATAAAAATATATTTTTGGCAATTTAGCTTTTTATACTTAACTTGCAGTTACAAAATAGTGAAAATGGAAAAAAAAAGTTTAAAAATATATATATTAAAAAAAGACTGAGGGTGAAAAACGATGCTGTGTAATGTTGGATAATATTGGCTAGGAAAATAAAGACCAAAATAGCTGTACCTAGGAATGTTGCAAGAATTAAACATGTCAGGGGAGAGAGGAGGATTTGAACATTGGAGAGAAAACAGAAAAGATTAAAAGTGCCTTATTGATGGTTCTTTCTTTTTCCAAGTGGTGACATTTTGTTCAATAATATCCAGCACCAACCAGGAAGGCGCAGTGAGGAACCGGTTTAGGAGTGCGCTCTTAAGTTCAACTGTAGCTCTGTGTTGATTCCGAGCTGCTGAAGTTACTCTATGCAAAGAACAGCAGTCATGTGACCAGCTAAATATGTGCCATGGTTTGTCTTCCCAAATTTTAAGTTGAGTTTTTTTTTGGTGTCCCTATATCTGCCATTCGAACAAAAAAGATAACTTTGATTTTCCTTCTTCATTTAAGTTTGATTATATATATCATGTTATTATAGACTTTCTTTTTTTCTGTGAATATACTGCAAATAAACTGCCAGTTGCGATGCAGAAGTCTGCCAGGTGGGTTTTGAATAGGAAGATTAATAAAAATGAGTTTTTAAAAAATCTTAGCACTGGTGTAAACCCCATTATTTCAATAACTGCAACATCTTTTGCTATCCTCCTAGTTCTCTGCCTGTTTTCCAGCTAAAGGCAGTCTCTCTCTCTCTCTCTCTCTCTCTCTCTCTCTCTCTCTCTCACTCACACACACACACACACACACGCACGCACACCCACACACACGTATGTGTGCACGTCTGTATTTACTCAGTGGAACTGTTTTCCACAAGTTGGGGGTTCCAGTATGCATTCACTTTCTTGAGAATGCTTTAGAAGTGTTTAGGCTAAAATAGTCTCATTTTGACATAGCAATAACATTAAAGCAACACTTTGTTGGTATAAAAAATATAGAGTAACTGAACTTATTTTCATCTTATGTATTGAGCTAAATAGGAACAATTAACTGTGCAAGGGGGGTGATGAGCATTGATTTTCAAAACCTGTAGCACCAGTTGAATGTAGCTGTGCCAAATCTAGAGCCTATGAACAAACTCTTGGAACACAAACAGAGCATAGGAAATGAAACTGATTCCCTTTGATCGCTGCTTACCAATCCTACGTGCTGCTGTCATCCTCACAGCCCAGTTGTATTCTTGCCTTATTGAAATTATTGGGGTTTAGAAGAACACAAAAAAGGAAACCTTTACAATGAGAAGCGAATTGGAGGATTGTTTCATATGTAATATCTCTGCTTATTTGGCCCTGGCAGTCTTTGATTTTTGTAAAATTCTCATTTGATTTTTTTTTTTTCTTTCTCTCTCTCTTCTTTTTGATCATACATGCTGTTACACAAAAAGGTCAATGTTTTGTTTTTCAGTGTTATAAATGATTTTTTAAAAAAATGCAATATTGAGAGAGGCAAGAGATGGCAATTCAGCATTTGACAGTATTAAGAATTCCCTCTGCAATGTTACACAATGCTGTGTATTGTTATGGTTGGTTTTGTTCATCAGGTGTACAGAGAATTCTACCATATTCAGACTCTGGCCTGCCTACTATATGTATGATAATGTAATTAACAGCCATTGTTACAGGTTTATAATGTATTTTTCTAACTTCATTTTATATGTATATTATAAATCATTTTCTGACTCCTTTTTTCTGAGAAAGCCCACCGCAAGATTTTTTTTAATGCCCCCCCCCCCCTTCCTCTAGCCCCTGCCCCCTCAACCCCCCCTTTTCACCTGAAATTCTCTCATTGGGATTGTTGCCTTTCCTAGAGTTATTTTATTTTCTTGCCAATTCCTAGCTTGTTTAACTCATTAGCGACTTTATTCGTTCTCTTGTTAAAGTATTACATGCTTGCATTTAGTTTTCATGGTGTATGCTGTTATTTTTTCTTATTAACCCCCTTGGCATTTATTTTAATAAAACATTCTTAGTACGAATTTTACTAACTTTGCTGATATTTTTATTTTTTGTCTTGTGTTTTTTAACCTGTTTAATGAATGTTACTACCTGGTCTGGTTCACGGACTAACAAGATTAAAACTGGTGTCTGGCCACCAACATGCACACACACGCACACAAGCACGCACACGCACACACACAGGCAGACACACACTCGCACACACAAGCACACACCGGCTAACTGGAATAAGTGCACGAGCCAGACACTCCCTCACTTTTGCACACTCACCTGTGTTGCTGGAAGGAAAATCTGCTGACACTTTTCTCATCTCAGTTGAAACACCGCTACTTGTCTTGTCAGCTTCTTTGTTTTTGTTTTTGTTTGTTTATTATTGTTATTTAATTTTGTTTCTTGTGCAGTGTCAGAAAAGCCACACTTTTCTCTAATATTTAGAATATAGAAGGTGGGGTACACCCACTGGTCACTGCAGTGGCCAAACACTGAAGACTTAAATCAGGGTCAAAAAACAGTTAAGCATAGCCATATGGGTGTCCAGTAGGCAGTAAAACATGATGCTATATATCAGTGACTTCAAAAATTCATACCTAACACTACAGGAATGACACTATAAGTCACCAATAGGAAAAAACACAATGACTCTTAAGTTATCAGTGGTTTGTGTTTATCTCCTGATCTGAGTGGAATTTACTGTCAAATTCTAAATACTTCATTGGCCCAGTTTACTGTTTGCAGAACAAAATGAATCAAATTTTTATTGATGAGACCATTTGACTCAAGTTTTAACATCTCCTACACACACACACACACACAGTCTGGTTTATAGCATTTTTTGTCCAAGTTGTGGACAACAGAAAATTCAGACAAAGTGCTGAGCCTCATTGATGCAGACCCACAGGCGATTTTGTGAAATTGGTAGGCTGATCAGCATAGGTTTTTACAGACGCATTTGATTCTTGTAGATCGTTTACTTTAAGGGGCTAAAATTGCCTCAGCTGAAGATGAATGATCCATTGTGACAAAGCACCAGCATCAAACTGTGTCATGAATGGAACTTTTTAAAAACCTTTAATCGTGCCTTTAAATTGGCATAAAACTGGCTTCCATTTGATACCTGCCTTGCTGCGTGATTGTGGTTGGGTTGGTGGGGTGGCAGTCCCCATCAGTGTACCCACCTTATGAAGTTTCCTTCACTTCTAGATGCATAACATCCTAGTGACATCTCAGCCAGAGAGCTGTCGGGATCAAACTTTAAAAAAGCGAAAGAAAGAAAAACTTTGTTAGCTTTCTCTGTTGCCTAAAAAGCAAGCAAAAAAGCTAAAGCACATTTTGTACTAATTTGTCAGTGCTGTTCTCCTCGTTTGTTCCTTTTTTTTTTTTTTTTTTTTTTTAATAGCTTCTTTTCCTCACTAATTTGTGGTGTAATGAGACAGACGCACAAGCATTGATTAACTTTATTAATCTCTTTTTACTCTTTAACCCACTGAGTGATGGCCACAAGAACTCAGCCTCTGCACTGAATCACAATGACGTTTTTAAGCTTTACAGTCTAATTCTGTAACTTTTAAGCGCACATGAATGAAAACAGTCTCTGTAACATTAGGAGTAACTTTTCTATTTTTAACTTTTTATTTTGGTTTCCCTTTTTGTTTTACCTTGCTCGTTTTACTGAGTAACACCTATTATCTTTTCAGTTATTACTCGACTTTATAAAAATAAATAGGCGAGGTCAAAGGAGGGGAGAGCTGAACACATTGCCCATAATGCACTGTGACTGTGATTTGGGGGGTTTTGTTTTGGTTGTAGTTTTCTTCCAAAGTCAGCTGTTGAAATTATTTCATGCTGAAAGAATTCCTGCCACTGGAATTCATTTCCGCCAGCTAACGTTTAACATGTTCCATTTGAAGTGCAGCCGTTTATTTTCACTTTTTATTTTTATTTTTTATTTCTAGCATGTTCACTCCTGAATGCAGGTGACGAACAAAGCAAGTAACAATTATCTGAAACACAATTTATCGCAAATACTGCCGGCAAGAGCATATCCGCAAGCATGAAGTGCCTTTTGTGAGCGATTGAAAAATTATATATTTTTCTACTTTGTCATTGAAGTGCCAATTACTGTCTTCCTCTTTTGCCCAAAGCTTTCCTTTGAGCTCTGAAAACTGACATAACTCATTTTCAGATTCAAGACTTGAGTTTTTTTTTTTTTTGTTGTTGTACAACTGGAACATTTTGACCAAAAACTAGTGTTATTTTAGCATGTTTAACCTGATCCCCTGCCCCTGAAGCTCTGAAAATTGTGCTTTTGTCTTTACTGGAAGCAGGATACCTTCTAAAATGTACAGGACACATGTGACCGTATACTTTATTTATATTGCCTTTGGTATGAGGCTTGCCCATGGTGGACTTTTTTCCCTTTTTTTAAAATAAAATGTTAAACCTGTATTAAATTAACCTCCTGCAATTTTTTTGTAACCTGGAGTCAGTCCATAATATCTATGGCTGATGTTGCACCAATCCTCTGTGATAACAGTAAGTGCCTTACAGATTCAGGGCTTAGATATGACTTATGCATACATTGACATATGTAGATACAGTCACTGTTTAGTGTTTGGCTAAAACTATGTTATTAAAAAAACTGATTTCATTCATTACATTCCATTTTTTTCCTTTTTCATCCAAAATAGAGTTACTCAGTAAATATAAGCAGATAAACCAGTCTGTATAAGCAATTTACTGATATTTGCACTCAGGGGGTTAAAGATCAATGCTACCAGAACTGAGAGGAAAAACAAAGTCCTGTTGAAGGCTTCATTTACCAGTTACCAATGTGCGTGAAGCATTTACCTTTTTAAAAAGTAAAACAAAAGTGTCTGTAACATTTATGTACAATCGGAGTTATTTGGTGCAGCTAGGAGATGCACTAAGTTTGTGAGATTTAATCTTATTTTCTGAGGTTGTCAATTCTTATATGAAGTAGCTTTTATTATTTTATTTTTGGTTTTTTTTTTTGCATTGTTTTGCAGTAGAGAGAGGAAACATTAAAAATTGTAATGGCAATAATGTTGATCACACCAAAAAAAGAAAAAAAATTAGGAAACGTGTCACGTGTGCAATAAAGTGCCATTATTTACAAGTGGAGTCTAGTGTACGTGCATATCCACTGGTGTGAATTGTGCTACCAGCTTTCCGGTATCGTCTGCTTGGAATGTTGGAACGTCCGTTTGGGGAAACTCCTTGTGTACTATTCGAGGTGAGTGTGGAACAGTTCAGTATACAGTTCACCCAAAATCTTTTGCTACAGAACTATCACTCTACTGAATCTGCTCTCGTATTTTTCAAATAAGCATAGTCATAAGTGTCACAACCAACTTCAGTGTTAACACTCACTGATTGTAAACACAGCACTTACACTGGGAATCATTACATTTTCTTATTGCTTATGGTACTTTAACATGAGAGCTTTTTTTCTTTTTTTCCCTATGTATACCTGTCACATAGTCATTATGTTTGAAACCAACCCCCTAACACACAGGTACACACACACACACACAAAAGATAAGCTATGAGGAATTTAGACTACCTGTTTTTTTATTATTATTATTTCCCATTTGAGAAATCCTGACATATCCACCTCTGTCACCATTCATGGTTCAGGATGTATGCTGGGAAGGTTGAAAAGAGGGTATGTTCTGACCATGAAAAGACAGCCATCATTTCTGAGAGTTAAATGCCGATTGATGGGATGGCCGCTTCTGGTGGACAACAGGTGACAGCACGTCGTCACCTGCCGTGGTTGTACCAGACAGCTCCAGGTTAAATGAACTAAACAGCACACTCTAAGTGGGTGTCCGGCATACCCATTTATGGAGAACTGCTGCTTACGGTCACAACACTGAACAAGCAGTTGTTATCTCCCACTGGATCAGTGGAATGTTTGCTGCCCGCAGATGCGCATACACACACACACACACACACAGGTCACTGTCCTCCTGAAACAAGGCAGCCCTGTTTACCACAGTTCTGCTAAGTGACGTGATGCAGCAGGAATGGCCCAAAGAAAAACCGCAATGACGACTGTGGTTAAGTATTGCAAATGTTTCTGTCAGTGCTGCTCCCTCCGTTTGGGAAAGCAATTTGCATATAACAGTTCTTGTGTCCGTGACCCTAAACAGAATTTTGTTTTTGTTTATATTCTAAATACCAGATTAAAAGACTTGCATGTACTTCTGTCCTTGATATTTTCTTAGATGCACATTTCAAATGATAATTTATTTTAGCAAAGAGCTATCAAGATCTATCAAGTTAGTTTTCTTAACACTTTTATCATAACAGGCTCTATGATAAAAGTACAAAAAACATTGTTTGACATCTAGGAAACATTGTGAATGTTGTGACAAGAGATGATTAAGTGCTAAATCGAAAAGGTTGGCATAGTCCTTGAAAATCCATGATCACATTTTCCTCATGGGAAATTGTGCAAATCAAAAAAGATTCATACCAGTTTCCTTTGGAAGTAAGTTAAATACGTGTGTCTTGCTAAGTCCCTGGTTAGATGTACTAAAAGCCGAGCAATGTCATTGTGTTGATATTGCTTATAAATTGGCTATGAGATAGGCTTTGTGCGCAAAGCCCACCGCTTTAAGTCACGAGTGACTGGAATTCACGGATAGGAGCGTGAATGTATGAAGTCCTGCAGACAACAGAACATTTTGAAAGTTGTGTATCTAAGAAAGCCCAGTTTGGGCTTTGACTATTGCAACAATAAAAAGTCCCACAAAATCTGACATACAGATATATAAATGCCATCAGAAAGTCATGGCAAATACATATAATTTCAGTGGGAACCCTGAACTCTGGGAGACGATGACGGTCTGCATTGCATTGTGGAAGTATACGGTGTCAGCCACTGTAACACAGAAACACTTACAGCAGTATGGAATCGTGACTGGGATGCATCAGGGAAGGAGCCGTCCTAGTTTTGCGCAACTCACACAGACCGGTTTTCTCCCAGACATATGAACCGGTACAGTATCACAGTACGATTTCTGCGGTACATGGAGCTCCATATTAGAGCGGAGTTAGGTGACATACGTTGAAAAAATACCATACTGGATAAACATTTCATATACATGCACACGCGCTACTTAATTCAATGTGTTAAATCAATTAATGATCATATAATGGATTAATATGAATGGTGTTTGAGATACTTGTACACTTTGCTAATTAATCTAATTGTTTTGGGGATTGTAATAATTATCCTTAGTTGATAAAATATTAACAATTTCTCTCTCTTTATTAATATGTATCAAGCCTCAGCTGAACGGGAATATTTATATAATAGCCATAGCTGTTACCGTTCCCTTACATCTTGCAAATGTCTCTGTTGCCATATGTTGATCGTTACATTTACAAAGGGTTTCTGTCTCAGCGATCATCAAAAAGAACAAAATTATTTATAAACAGCGCATACACGCATTTTACATGAGCGTGGTCACATTTATGTTCATTATTTAAATGAACATTTGTTGTGCCTTTTGTCTGTCGGTTTTACCTAAGAACCGATCATCAGGTGAGATTTGCTCAACGGGTGGGTGATGGAGGTTCAGGACCCAACGCTTTAGAGAATCGGTTGATCTTTTCTTATGAATAACGCAGCTGCCTCGATTCGCGTTTCCTTTGAACGCAAAGAGAAGCACCGCCACAGTGAAAACAGAACACCGTGTTTGTTTCAGCCACTGAAAAATAAACGCCGATTCCTTCACTCCATTACCAGGGGTTCCCGAAATTTGGATGACAGAGGGCCAATCTGGGGAGCATGCATTGGATGGTGGGCCACGAAAGAAAAAAACAGAGCTCATGAAATGTAATTTAAGTCCAAAATCATATATTTTATTGCTTACGTATTCAGAATATGTATTCTCATTAAGACTAGTAAAGGGAGACTCCTCAACCTATTATTCTTAAGTTGTAAGGCAGAATGCCTCTTCGAATAATTATCAAGTGAACTATTAAATTAAATAAAACGTAGCCTGCTACTAAACTTCACTGATCGGCTTGAATAAAGTCATTCAACGCCCTTCCCACGGAAAGTGTTTTTTACATTTTAGGCACCTTGCTGCGGGTAAAAGCAACCAAAAACACCCTGGTATCGCGCATCACAACCTCTTCTCCCATCAAAAACTAAAACTAAAAAAAAAACGTAATGATACCAAGCCATGAGTAGGCCTAGCAAAAGAGCCATTTAAAAGGGGGAAGTGTAAAAAAAAAAATCCTCATTTCATGTCTCGTTTCTTTCTCTGACATGAAACCGTGTTACGGGCTATGTTTAACATGTTATGTAGCTATATTTAGAAGTTTGGCACACACTTCAACATTGCAACATTAAAGATTACCTACATGTTAGAGAATGCATTTCAGCAAAGAACTCAAACTCGACCAGACCGAGCATTTAGAAATTGTGGTATGAATCCTGCTCTTCCGACATGTGCTGATGTCTGGTAGACCCGATCACATTTTCAGCTACCACACTTAACAAGCTAACGGTACGTAAGAAAAAGCCAGCCAGTAACGGATGGCTACCCAGCTAACACAGTCACGTTGCCCTTACGTTGCCGCAACGTAATTTAATGACCAAACATACGTTGCTATAACGTCAAGTCGAACTTTTTCCAAGACAACGCGCACTTGGGTTGTTCGATGAAGTTTCGGATTTCTTCATGATAGGCCAAACTGCTATTGATTCAGTGCAAATCCCCCGATGGTAAGTAAGCATTTTTAAAATTTTAATTTGCTGTCTTTGCCATGGTTAACAGGGTTACCTAGCTAGCCAGGTAGACCGGCAAGCCAGCTAAGACAGATGCTGCTATATTTGATTGATTCGTAGTCACAGAGTTGCTAGTGGAGTTTTTGTTTCTTTCTCCTTTTTTTGCATTTCTATTTCCGCTGTTATTAGCTGGTTTACCTTGTTATCAGTGCCATTGTGTTCTTGTGAGCTGTTGTGCACCAGCATGTCTGGCCAGATACCGAAGTTGCCTGTATTTGGAATTGTGGTGTTACGATTTTTGCCAAGTATGATATGCAGTAAGGCCACATTAAGCTGACGTTGTAATCAGTGCTCGCTAGAAATATGCGGTGCTTTAACAAAGCTATTTCACTTAAACTCTCATGATCCCTTTGCTGACTAAGGCTACATTTCAGGAATATATAGGCCTTACAGGCCTGAGCTCATGAAACTGATGAAAATGCCACCCACGATTTAAGATTTCTATAGACTGTGACAAAGCTTTGTTTAATCTGACGGCGCGCTACCTTTTTTCAAGGTTAGGAAATGTTTGCTAACATCTGATTTTTTTTTTTTTACACCAGCTCTCACTTTCAGAGTGAATGATTGCAGTTTTGTCAGAAAGACCTCATCAGGATATGATGCCAAAACCTGTCTTTCATTTATTGTTTGTCTTTATCTAGAGAGCAGATAGCCGCCCACTGCTGTTTCTTCTCTGTACAACTGGATTTGTTTAAGACCTTCAGTATCTAGCCATGGTATGTATCAGACTGTCTTACAGGTTGATTTGGCAGTCTACCCTTTGTGTTATTTTTTTTGTTGTTGTTTTATAGTCAGCATGACAGCACTAAGGAAAATTGTACCTGTAACCAAATGCCATCCAAAATGCAGATGAAAGGCAGAACCCAGGTGATACTGAAAAAGTGGACAACAGGCAGAGCAGAGCAAGTAGCCAGACAACCAACAAAAGCTGCAAAACTCATCAAACTCCCATAGCAGCACACAAGTGGCATCAAATCAGAGACCTTCACCTGCATTCAGCATGCAGAGCGCAGACAACTTCCAGACACCCAGTAACACTAACACGACTAACAACAGGCAGAGACCCAGCAACCATCGGGTGCCCAACGGCAGTTTGACGTCCAGTGAGCGCCTGACACCTGATGACAATCCAAACACCCAATGACGGCCTGGCACTCAATGACCAGACGTCCCTCCAGAAGGCAGGCAGCCAGACAGCAAACGATAACCAGACTACAGACTGTATCTAGACACCTAGTGACAGTTACACAGCATGTGAAACCTCACAGCTGCCATCATGCGTAAAATACATAAAATAAATTTATTGAGTACAGAGGTCAAATGTGGGTGCTTTTCCATATCAGTGGAATAATTAAAACATTGTTAGGAAAATCTTCTTTTGTAAGCATTTTCTGCATTTAGTTTACTGCATTTTCAATATTTCATATTTCATTCTTTATTTATTAAACTTTTTTTCTCAATATATTTCTTACATTTGCAGTTTCTAATCTGCATAACAGGATCTGTTGTTCTCTTTGCTTATTACTGTAGTCTAGTTGGCATTGATTATGTGGAATGGGTAGACCTCGGCCTTCCCGCATTTTAGTAGATATTTGTCACTTAAATCTGTGCAGTTTTTTATGATCTGTTTCCTTCCAGTCAAGAGCATCGAGGAGGTTTGTGTCGGCTGGATACCTTGTTCTGTTTGGTATGTATATTGAATTTTGCTCTGATTCTTTTATGGTCTCTGTTTCTGTTTCTTTGGATCTTTTTCCAAAGGAAATCACATGGCGTTAAGCACACATTACAGTAGTTTGAGCAAAATTACATAGTGTCTTGGTATTGTACATAAAATGTATTGTCTACCATTAGTGTAACAGGCTGTTCAGGACTGGATATATTGATTAAATGTTGTTTTAAAATACATGTATATATTTAAATGATAGCCTCTTGAGCTAATATATAAATAGAATTTGGTACCATGAGAGTACTAGCTTATCTGTTTCTGCATAAGTGGTTTTTATGTCATTGTATGTATTGTACAAACTAACCACTGATGTTTTATTTATGTCTATGCGTATCTATTAAGCATATCCATTTGTTGCTTTAGTGGCATAGACACATGGGAACCAGCGTTGTTTTGAGTGATCTTTTTCAATTTGTATTCACTGTTTCTTTTTTGGGGAATATTATTCGTATTTTAAGCATTAGGGGCTCTGCCTTGCTTTATGCCACATCACATGAATAAATATCAGGACATAACAGAAAACCTGAGTGAGTCAGTCTGTGCTTTTTATTTTCACTGGAAATTCTGTCTCACTGATGTGACCCTGTGGATTCTTCCATGTTATTACAGTATATCTGCCGTGATGGTGACACACCCCAGGTTTGTAGTTGCATTGATGATCTACAGACTTCACTGTACAATAAATGAGTTCAAAACGTACAGTCTGACCATGTAGCTTCAGCAGATGAGCCCTATAATAAGGGCTGCCATTCACATTCATTAGCTGGTGGGGTCAGAAATGTCATCAATATGGCAGGCCAGAGGGTTAGCTGTACAAAAGAATGGGCTTTTATTGTTAAGATTAATAATTCTAAAAACTAATATACTAAAGCAGAGTTCAACTTTTTTGCTTTTTTTCCTTCAATGTAAATTTAAATCTGCAAATCAGGTGTTGGGGTTGTTTGGTGATTGCAGTCACTCATATTTCCCTGCTCATTTCCAGGGCCTAGTATTCATACTGTGTCATCACATTACACATAAAGTGTGAACCGGTTTATGGCAGCCATCTTAATATTAGTGACTAAAAACATTCACACATCATAAGATAAGTACTCTAATTAGTCTAGTGTTGACACTTATCTTTTCAAATAAATATCCAACTGACTAGGTAGAGACCACACCTTCAGGAGATGCAGATTAAGAATACTGCAGGGATGAAGGGCAAATTTTGTTGTGGAGAGAGAGAAAGTTAGCTCTGAAGATCTGTTGTGGTGGATGAAATCCAGTGGACCAAAGTGCCTTGTTAAAGGTCTGGGAGTCTGGTAAGGGAGTCTGGGGCTGCATCCCAGTACTCTAAACTTCCAATGTTATTTACAATGATCTAAAATATTCTTATGTCACTTCTACATTTGACACAAGCCTACCTATGTTGTAAGGCCTCTCAGATGCTCAGTGATGTTTGCCATCTGATTTTGTAATATGTAGACCTCGCTGATCCTGTCTTGCTCTAAAAAATTGCATTAAAACTTTGAATAAGCCAGTGGAGGCTCTAGAGTGGCTCAGACAGTAAAAGTGGTTGTTTCAAGGCTGAAGGCCATTTATTTTGCATTCAGTTGATCATTGTTTGGAAGATATACTGAAACTTGCCTCGTCCATCAACTCTGAACTGCAAACTGATAATAAACTATTTCATTCATTAAGGCTGTTTGCATTGTATCATTTGGGAGCTGTGCTGGGAACCTACACAAAGCATCTAATTTGTTTGGAGTGTTGGAAACGAAGCCACTCCAGTGAGCTTTAATCGAATAGCAGCTTTAGAGTAAGGGCTTTAGGGAGACACATTTGGCCCAGGGGCCTCACTTTGGGAACCCCTGCTTCATGTGAATGAGTGTCATGGTAAGGTTTATGGCCCATGGGAGGGTTGGGGAAGGGGGGTAGTACAAGATTGAAAACCATTTCTGGGAATGGGAGCAGACAACAGTGGACAAAATGGTTTAAGATAAGGTCTATGGTTGGGCGGTTGGGGTTGGTAACACAGCATAAATGGTGCATTGTTTGTTGGACCAGCTGGGAGTTCCATTAAAGGAGAGGGGGGTGGAATACCAGGCAAGGGTGCCAGCGCTGACAAATGAACACAGTTCATTGCGATGAATCCAGGCTATTCATGTGTGTCTGTGTCTGCCTCTGTATCTGTATCTTTGTGTATGGGTGTGGGTGTGGGTGTACACACAGTTGTTGGCGTTCAGAGCTGCAGAGCTATCCAGTCTTAAAACTGGTGTGATGAATGGAAGCTTGTAGTCTTTGGGGCACCTGGGCCGTGAGACTCCTGCTGGAACCACAGACCAGGGGGTGCTCGTGTGTGTGTGTGTGTGTGTGTGTGTGTGTGTGTGTGTGTGTGTGTGAGCGGGTGGGGTGGGGGGGGGGGGCATCTTCAAAGAGAAATTGAGTCATTTTTGCTCCCTTCTGTATTTCTTACTTGCGGTGTTTGCGTCCAGCATTGGTGCTTTTCTCTCTAAGACGTTACTGTTATTCAGTCGGTTGTCTCTATCTCTCCTCTTGAGTTGAACTGATCCCAGAGCACCTCTGTCTGAACATTCAGCTGATACAGGGCAGGTCAGCTGTTTCACGGGTACGAAAAAACGAAACAAACGTTCAGTGGAGTGCTTCTGCAAAACTCCTCTATACTTGACCATTACTGTATCAAAATATCTTTTATGATAAATACATTGTTCGTGTTACATAAGTGATTCAGAGCAGCTAAAAGCAGGGCTGAAGATACAGTGCACTTAATGGGTAGCTAAGGGTGCTTTCACACACACCCACAACAACTGAATGTGCCTCCGTTTGCACTCACAGCACAAGTACTGGGGTTAATATGAAACCTGAACAAATCCCTAATACAAATGTGTTTCTCGCATGAGTTTGAAAATACATACACATCTTTAAGCAGTATTTTTTTTTTTTTTCCTTCATCGGGTTCCATGGTTAACATACATAAGGTACAAAATACACTATTGAAGTAGCCTGTAGTTCTCAGCTGACATTTAGCGTTGGCCTAGTTAAAACCCTTTCACAGTGATATGAATCAGAGCACATGTAAAGGATCATTTTGACCATTTCTCCTAATTTTTGGCCTTGCGGTTTTGGCATTCCCGTTTTTCAGTCCGTTTGTCTTCAGTGAGCTTATTGCCTCAGTCATAAAGTGATGCACACAACAATTATCAACACCCCCCTCCCCTCACCCCCTTCACTGTCAAGCCCTTTGAGATCCATGAAAGGCACGGCATAAATGCAATCTGTTGTGAAGATTATGATGATGATTATTATTATCATCAGTAAATTTTTGTGGCACATGGTTACATTTTATTTGCCTCAATAAACGCAGAGTACTAGATGCAAAGAAAAATAGAAAAAAGAAAACACATATCTCCCTACTGCATGTATTTGCAACATACTTTTAGAATTCACTTTTCATCAGGGGGCACAATTTATATCTGGTAATGTGCTGAAAAATAATCACATAATTTTAACAGCCCTTTTAATTCACTTTTCCTTAAGTAAATAATGTGTGTTGCTACTAATAAGATAGACATAAACATGCATGCTTTTAGCTGTTTCCTCCAATTTGTTCATTGATAACATTTTGTATCCAATCTAAACTGGACTGAACATTTCTAACTTTGCAGCAGCTCAATGTTGATGTTTTTCCATATTGCTAGCACCTCTAGTTGTTTGTACAGAGGTGGTAGAGCCCAAATATGATTGGTTTAAGCCTAACTGTGCACTGTTTCCATTTTTGGGTTCTTCAGTGGAGCTTTGCCATTGGGCTTGGTAGCAAGTAGTACTTCACGTGGGTTTGCTCAGTAAAAACTCATTGGTATAAATTGATAAAATGCAACCTATGTACGTCTGCCTGGATAAGGACACCCTTCCAAGTCAACTTTAAGCCTAGGGCTCACCTGTGCGTAGGTACAGTGAAATAGGAGTGAGGGTGGAGAGGTGCTCTTCAGTATGGAGTCTAATGCTGAGGCTAGCAGGAAGATGGAAGTGGGAAAGGAGGAGGGGAGGTGGGGCAGCTTGTCTTTCACTGGAAAGGAACATTAATCATGCTCAATTACGGCGTACGAGACCTGCCTCTGTGCTGCTGAGCAAACGGCTCACCTCCCTTCCAGACGAGCCAGATCGGCCAAATCCCTCCCTACCTCCTGTCCCCTACTTCCCCATCCTCAGATATCTGAGTGTTTTTCCTCCCAATCTCTCTCTCTCTATCACTCTCTCTCTCTCTCTCTCTCTCTCTCTCTCTCTCTCTCTCTCTCTCTCTCTCTCTCTTTCACCTGCTATCTTTAACTCAATGTAACCTCACAGCAATTGCAACTGAGCAACCTTCCATTCTCCACCTCTTTCTGTAAATAGCTCTCAACATGGCTGTGCTGTGTGTGGGAGGGTTAGAGAGAGACAGTGGAGCAAAGCTAGGCCTGGCCCAGCTCCATCCACACACCTTAAACAGATGTTCTGTCTGTATCTCTTTCCCTCCTCCTCTCCTCTTCTGCTCAGCGTTTCCAAGGGCTCTATTACATCAGGCTGACTAGTGGAGACTCAACAAGCTGCAGGGACAAATTAATGTTTAGTATTATTTGGTGTAGAATTAATTCCCGCACAGTCACAATGGGCTCTCCCGCTGTAGCTGCGCAAGCATGTTCCAGTAATACCGTACTATTTTACATTAACTCATGGTTGCCTCCTATCATCTCGTACACAAAGGCAAATTTGTAATTACAACTCATTCTAAGATATTCTTCAACATTTTGCCAGGCACTGCACTTTGCAATTATAATAAAATACATTTTTTGTGAATTAATTTGTATAATATGGAGTAACCCTTCATCAGCACTCTCCTACTAACTACTAATGTTTTGTCCCCCAAAATCAACTCAGATTCAGACTAAAGCGGAATGAATTTTTGCTTCCTGGTATGGGAGTGCAAATTGACTCAGGGATGCCTGAGTCCTCAGAAGTGGAATTTTAGGCAAAGAACAGGGTAGGAAACGATGAACAGCATTCAGGCAGATCCAGTAAAGTCACTGAGCTGCTGTCTCTTTAGGGGGAGGGGGGGTGTTGAAGATTCATGCAATTAACACTATGTCAGATCTCACCTCAAAGCAGAGATACACTCTGTACTAATGTGCAACTTTCCAAAGACAAATGACTACATTGTCTCTCAATGTGTACTTCCCTTTTGGATCTAATTAATCTCCTCTCGGCGGGTGTAAACATTAAGAGGGATGCGCTTTGTCTCAGATTAATCTCTCCTGTCAGATTTACATTTGCGCTAAATTTCAACACCACAGCGGGAAGCTGGTGAGTCATGCCACCAGAGCCTCCGAGGAGCCAGAGGGAGAAATGCAGAAATAAAATAAATAATAAAACATTGAAAATCAACCATTAAATTAAATGTTTAAATTGAAGAGTAAAATACGGTCCGCATCATTCGCTGAGATTCCTCATAACCCAAGGCGCCTTCTATCTGATGGCAGCTTGGAAACCCTGAACCGGAACCGACAATTCTGGAAATTTAATTGAAGCATTGTTTCAGATGTTGGGAATTGCGCTGAAGCACTCTGAAAGGCAGTGCAGTGGGATTTCGTTTGGTATGATGGCACGGAATGAAGAGTGAGGTTTGGCTTTTCTGGTTTATGTGTGATAATTCACCAAGTTTTGTGTTTATTAGGGTTTTGAAGGAAAATGACAAATCTCACATTAAAATGCTGTACTGAACTAGGGTGCACCTTTTCACATAATATCCCACATGTAACACTGGTCATAGACTGGCAAACTACCGACGCAACAGCAAAGCACAATATTTTGCCATCAGTTTGATGCTTACCCAATTTTGTTGCCTCGTGATAAAACAAATACTTAACCAAGCTTCTTCCTAATGTTTTTTGGTACAGTAAACCAAAATGTCTCTGCCTTCTGTCAACCTCCAAGCATTTGTTTGCATTACTTAAGTGCTCCAAGGCACAGGAGCTGCTCTTGAAGCCAAGGTACAGGTCACCACCGGAGGAATGTAATTCAATGTGACAACCACAGCCAACCTAAGGACCTGAGTCGCGGTTGCAAAGAAACGACAATTACACGGAAGTGTTCACAGGTACATTCAGAAAATGATCAACAGGAATGTTAATGAGAAAAAATTATCATGGTTAATTATCGAAATTATTCTTCACTGGAGCACACGCTCATCAATATGGAGATAATTAAGCACAGGACGCAGAGGTAATTGGACAGGAATTAAGCAAAACTGAGATCTGACCTTTGTTGTTGATTCAGGGGCACCTTTATTCCATTACCTGTGTGGAACCCCCAAAACCTTGAGCACTTTTCAGTTGCCCTCCCAGTATTTTTTAACTTTTTAAATATCCAGGACCCTGTGCCCAAGGGAGCGCCACGATTTTTCCACTTCCTCATACATGAAATGCAGACCTCAAACACACTTGCATTTTTATCATTTTGAACATGGCTTTTCATGCCCTCTGTCTCCTTAATACAGTGTTGTACACAGTCAGTACAGTATCCAAGCCCTGTCTAAACCAGCTTCAGTCACTCCAGCTCTTAGTCAACCTGCACAAGCCTCAGGCACCTTCAGGTTCAGTAGCTGTGTGTGAGTGGTGAGGAATTTGGAGCTGGGCAGAGAGGGAGATAGAGCAAGCGAGAGAGAGGGAGAGGGAGCGTGAGGGAGAGAGGGACAGACAGCAGAAGGGAGAGAGGGGGATAGAGAGAGAGAGAGAGAGAGAGAGAGAGAGAGAGAGACTCCTATCATGGCAGTGTGAGGGATTTGGGGTTATTCTTGCTGAGGTCTGAAGTCACTGAGGACCTTGTTCATGTCTGTTCCTATCAGTCTGCATTTCTCCTCGGCTACCAGTTTACCCTCCCCCTTTCCAGTCCTCAGAGCCTCCCAGAGGCTTGGGTTCAAAGAGCTCATTTAAACAGCATCAAGCAAATGGTCATTCAACTAGATTTTCTAACCTGAGGTAATGTTTATTTTATTTTCTTCTTCTATTGCCAGTATGGCTCAGACTGGTGCAGTGTTTTAATGGACTGTTTATGGTGGTTTATTTGAATGATCTCATGTTCTGCATTGTCCATGCACATTTTCTTGTTCACAAAAACCTGTTTAATATATTTATGGTTGAAGAAGTTGGCCACTGTTTCTCACATGAGAAAAACAGGAGTAATATCTTACAAACGTCAGATCATTATTTATAATTATTTATCATATTTATAAAATAATAAATATAAAATATTTATAAAAAAAAAATAATGGAAACCAGTCTGTGCAAAGCCACAGCAAACAGCTGCAGTGCTCTCTGGCAGCTCACCTGTATATAACATGTTTCTAATCATTCAGGTGTGGCTTATTAGCCAATGGATGGTTCACATTGGACAGGTATGCAATTACAAAGGCGATGACAATTAACAGTGACGTTGATTTAATTTGATCAGTTATTTGGTTCAATCGAAAATGGACAACAGAGAATCCTCAATTACTCATTTGACAAATAATACCTGCAAATTAAACAAGTAAGCATCAGACACAGTTTTGTGGGGCAGGTGAAGGCTCTCCCTCACTGTATGTATTAGGCAGGGGTTTCATTGAATGCAATAGCTACCAGAAGAAAGCAACATGGGGATCGAAGATGGACGCTATAAACTTGTATGGTATTATGTTTTGTAACCCTCTAACCTTTTTGTAGTTATTGACTTGGTTTTGGCTGGTATGTGGCAACTCATGTGGCAAAATGAGGAGGAGCAGAATTCACATTAACAGAATGAAGGGGCTACTGAATAAAGCCCTGTTTAAATATTACATGCATTTAGCAGGCGCTCTTATCCAGATCAACATCCAGCGCAAGAGAACGCAATGGTATTCATCCAAGTTGTATGAGCAACAGTGCCAGACCCGGTTAACAACACTCCCAGCTCAGCAAGTGCATGTGCAACACAATTAAAGCATCAACACAAGTTAAATTACGCTAATCTGAAATTAAAGCGGCCTCGAAACAGAGGGAAGAAGTCCAATACATATGATACAATAAATCACATACAATGCTAATAAATTGCATACCAGTAAGTAAGTAAGTAATACAAGTAGAAGTAGTGCAAGTAGGTGCTGGGGGGTGCTGGAGGGTGCCAGTACAGATGGGCATTGTGGTTGGGAGGAGAGACGCTGCCAGGAGGGGACAGTCATTTCATCACAGTCAGGAGTGGATGTGGCTGGTTGGTAGAGTTTTAAGATGGATCAGAGGTATGATGGGACCATGGGGAATAGTAAATGTTCTCAAAGGAAGACAAAGACACCGGTACATGTGGCTGTTCATGAGGGAGGCATGGTGCAGCGGAGACCAGTCCTGCCTGAGCTGATATCCCGTTAATATTAGGTATTTTTTCCCCCAAAGCCATTAAAAAGGGGGCCTCCTAATCTAAATCCAATAATTTGCGCACATCTCTCCATGATCATCGTGCAATTTTTTTCTTCCAATCTAAACCTCCGCCAAAAAGAAGATTCATTATCTGTTGTTTGGATGAGGATTATGCAGATCAAGCTGGCTTAAGACGGAAGCTATAAAGACTCTTAATAAAATTCTTGAGCCGTGCTGCAATGTTCCGTCTAATTTCATGCTGCAGCCATACTCCCCCACCCCCCCACCCCCCCCATTTTCTTTTTTTTTTTAGCATTACTATTACTGTATTAATAAGAAGGGGGAGGGGGGTCTTTGCAGCCAGAATGACTTACTTACTTACAGCCAGAATATCAACCATGAACCCCCTCCTGCCCCCCCCCCCCCCCTCCCCCCGCTCGTCTAGAACTCCAAGCCCCAGGACTGCAGTGAGAAAGAGCTCATTAAGCCACATTTGCATCTGAGAGATAATTATGTAACAATCCCAGTAATTGATTAATTCAATTTACAGAATTACAGAATACAATCCTCTCAGTACAAGGGACATCTTCTGGGGGAAAAAAATGGAAAAATGAAACTGGAGTCTACAGCAGCACAGCCAGTTATATATGTAAATATACATTTACATAAATGTATGTTTTGCTTGAGGTTTTGATGCAGCTCTTGATTGGGGCCACAGTGTCTGGGTTGTGCCCTAGGGCTATGAAGAGATGGTTATGATCATCATTTCACTGGAGAGCAGAAAGAGTAAATATGGCTGAAGGATATGGTGTCTCATCCTGAGTATCTCTGTTATTTATTCTGTAGGGTTCAACTTGCATGCAGTGTTATGGCGGGAGAAACTTAATGTTTTTTTCTCACAATTCTAACAAACATTTTTTTTAGTTCCTTGTGGCCACCAAATTTACTAGATTGTGCTGATGCCAACTGTTGATTAAAAAAGACATAAAAATGATGTCTCACCACAAAACCCATTCTGGACCAATTGTCTGTCAGCCAATTAATAAATATTCTTGTCATTTAATGTATTCTTTGTGCAAATACTACTGATGCTTTAAAGAGTTCAAATTGATGGTGATTGCTGATCGAGTCATAGACAGTTAGTCAGGGCTTAACCTTTATAAAACTAAGCTGTATAGAAAGAGCGTGAGATAAAATAATATTTAATAAAATATTTTATATTTTTAAAAAATTATAACTGTATATCAGTAGGATGAGGGGGAGGTGGGGGTGAAACTACAGTCCCTGATCATACAGAGACTCTGGGGAAAGAAGGAAAGAAGATTGCAGGAAAGAGGAGGAGGTGGAAAGGGAGTGGGATTTCATAAAGCAGAAAGCAGGTGATGTACTTTTCAGTAATTCAGTAACTTTGTTCTTCTTTGATGAAGAATTTACATCTAAGTACAGGCTTTGATTACTGTAGGTATGCTGATTGTCCTTCTGCTTCAGATGTGTGCACACAACAGCAAGCAATCAAGCTTGGCAGCTTCATATGAGCCAGTAGCTGACAGCATGCTGTATCTCCACCCATCTAATAAGCCTATTTGATTTAAATTAGCAGAGCTGCTTGTACACACAACATGGACATTCACTATGTGCTTACATACCTTTAAATGAGGCTGTATGATGTGATTGATGTAAATCACACCCAGAAAAGCCCATAAGGAATTGCTGCATTGAAATAAAGGATATTTCTCAGGGACACACGTACATATACACACACTCAAGCACACATATCAGGTTCAAAAGCCCAGAAGGAATTGCTGCTTTGAAATAAGGGATGTTTCTCAGGGAGGCACATACACATACACACTCAAACACACATATCAGGCTCAACAAAGTGAGATTGTTCATATGAGAGCATGGCTCAGCTACGCTGTACAGCTGGGCGGCTGTGTAGCATAGTGGTTAAGGAGCAGGACTCGTAACCAAAAGGTTGCCGGTTCAATCCCCGCTGGGACACTGCTGCTGTACCCTTGGGCAAGATACTTAACCCACAGTTACCTCAGTAAATATCCAGCTGTGTAAATGGATCACATTGTAAAACAACTGTAACCTATGTAAGTCGCTTTGGATAAAAGCGTCTGCCAAATGAATATGATATGGCCAAATGAATAGCCATATCTGTGTGGGGCGTGTGAGTAATATGTGAGTTTGGGATGGCAATTTTTAAAATAATGGCATGAAATTAGGACAAATTCTTTTTAAGTAGCAGAACAGGCTAAACCTGTTTTTGTACATGTTGGTTAAGGTGGATCTGCTCCGCTGGATCCGCTGCAAGTCAGTGTCACTGTGACAACAACACCGAGATGAAACCTCAACTGGGGTCTCGCACTTCTGTTTCCATGCCAGGAAATAAATCCAAAAACACCATGATAATTCCATGCTATCAAATTTAGTGGCCTTCCGGAGGCAGTAAAAAGGCTCTTTTTGCAGGGGCATCTGAAAACACGGACCAGTTCATTAAAAGATATGGAGCAAATGTTTTGTCCTTGATGTTATCTGTTTGTTCATGAAGATTTGAACAAATCTAACTAAACAGATGCTGCTTCCTTTGGTTTACTTTATAATAACTTTTCTCCTGGGCAACTTGGATTCCACAATACAGTGAGGTGCATACAATGCATTTTAATGTTTGCCATTTTTTCCCTCTGCTAATTTTTACAAAAAGTGCATAGTTATTTATTTTTGGTTATCATTCTTTAGATGAGGAAAAGGAGAGCCTCATCCAGCCATTTGTGTAAGGGTAGTTTCAAGGTGCTTAAAGTTCAGGGGAAAATATTTTAAACCAAATCCATAAAATATGATCCTGATGGAAGTTCATCAGTAGTACATAATGTGATGTGTTTGTTTACCCACGAATGTCAACGCATCTTCTGCTCGCTCTTTCAATTCCACTTTCGGAGATTAGAATCATCGGCGTGTACGCATTCGATTTAAAAAACAGAACTTTATTCCATCACTGTGGATGTCCCCAGGCTCGGCAAGGGGGAAAAAAACAGGTTCTCCATTTGTGAAAAGGATTAATAAAATATTGGAAGAGACAGAAACAGTTATTTCATCAATGCATCAATGGCGAGACGGGTTTCGCTCTGGGTCTTGAGTGCATTTCTTTGGCAAGATGTGAGATGGGGTGATGGGGGGGGTGAGGGTTGGAGGAGGGAGGGGGTCTGCATTGAAGGGGCACGTACCACCCACCCAGACAGCACAAGCAGGCCGGTCCTCCTGGCTCTTTCAACATAGCTCAAATTAATTTTAATATTTAAACAGCCACGATGAGACTTATGAACTGACGAAAAGGGAAGATTAGAATATGCATAATTAAATATTGATCGCTATAAATAAACACTGGCTAATTTGGTATGGCGCCATTGCTTTTTCAAAAAGTGTTTCAGTCGGAGTTTAAGCTCATTAGCTGTACAAATGTTGGACTGTAGAGGGTGAGGTAGGGGAGAGAGGTGAGAGCAGTAGCCGTTCAGGTACGCCAGGTATGAAGGTGACCGCAGAGAAGAGGGAGGAACAAAGGAACTGAGATTCTATAAATGGTAAAAAAGACAATGCACTTTCCAGCCGTCCAGGTGTCGTTTGATTCATTGATAAAGGATCTACATGTAGGCACCTGCTGGCTTCGATGAGGTGTGCCAGGCGTCCCTGTGGTTCGTGTGTGGGCACACGGCAGCGGGTACTGAGGGGAACCGTACCCAGCAAAGCAGGGCTGCCAGGCTGCAGCTCGCTTTCTGAGCTCAGCATCTTTTCCGTGGGGCCGTGTTGGGGGGCATCGGCAGGGAGAGGGATTTTCGGGGGGGGGGGGGGTCTCCAGCGAACGCTCCTCTGGATCACAGCCACGGACACTGGGGCCAATCAGAGGAACTCCAAATCAGCATTGAACATGAGCCAGTAAATCATAGGCAGTGTGGCAATTAGAAACACAAAACAATGATTCATATTTAATTAAAGACATGCTCACAGGGTCTGTCTGCAAATGTGAAGTGATTCACGTGACATACATTTAATCAGAGTGTCAGAAAGGGATCTTTATCAGTATTTCCTGAAATTCTACCTTCTGTAACCTAATACGTTTTAAGGAAAACAAATCACATTATCTAATCAGTGACGAGCAAAACAGCAATAACATTTAACTGTAATTAAAATGTAACTGCTTGTATTTTTTTCTAGGTGAGGTCATATTGCAATCATAATTTTAAACTTGTTGATGCATTCACTTTGATGGTGACTAACAAGAGACCATCTTACTGGTATTAAACTTTTGCTTTGTTTTTGAGATGAAAAACTATGATATTTTTTAGAAAGCATTGTCTTTTTTAGCCAATACACTGAGATGAACTTCAAGCTTATGAATTTATTAGACAGTGTGAATTCTAAGCTCACCAGCATAACACGACAGGATTTTGACAGCCGCTGTGTATATACATATACATGTGCGCCTGTGCGTGTGAATAAATATGTGTGTGCCTGTGTGTGTGTGTGTGTGTGTATGTGTGTGTGTTTGTGAGTGTGTGGTTGTGAGTGTGTATGAAAGTTGGAAGAATTGAAAAAGCACATAAATAAATAAAATCAAACATTATGCACCTCTGGGTCTGGCACCTTCGGTAGAGATATGCCGAGGGTGTCAGTTGCTCGGCTACAGGGTTTGACAAGAGGGCCGCGGTGAGTCCTGCTGCTGTCAGCCCAGCAGGCGCTGATGTGTGACGCTGTGCCTACAGGAGCCGAGTGTGGAGACGGCCCCGTGCGTCTGTCAGGCCTCTGCCCAGCCCAGCCACAGGCCCCGCACACCACCTGCACGGTGGACGCTGCTTACACACCGGACACACCGGATACACACCGGATATGTCCAACACACCGGACACACACCGGATCTGTCCAACACACCGAACACACACCGGATACACACCGGACACACCGGATACACAGCGGATCTGTCCAACACACCGACTCGCACTCCGGCCACGTCCAGCGCACTGGACACACCAGATACGTCAAGCACACTGCTCACACACTGGACATGTACAACTCCCCATTCTCACACACACACACACACACTGCATACACACCAGACACACACAGGACATGTCCAACACACTAGTCACACACCCTCAAAACACCACACATATCCAACACACACACACACACACACACACACACACGCAGGACTTACACTGGATCTTGTGTGGGGTCAGCTAAGGGGGCTTTTGCTTCCTATGATATTACTTTGAACAAGGTATTAAATGTAGGACGTTAACAACAACTTCAAAGGGTTTTATAATCATGGCACTTGAGGTCATGTTTGAAGAGAGAACAGACTTTATGTGTCATCTTCATGCGTATATTTGAGTGAACAGCAGAAATTCAGAAAAAAAAAACACTTTATTTTTCTAGTCTATCTGTGTGCTTGAGCCTTTGTGTCTGTCGCTCTGCCTGTGTGTGTGTGTGTGTGTGTGTGTGTGTGTGTGTGTATGTGTGTGGTCAGGTTTGTACTGACCCACCTTGATTCCATGTGTGCTAATATGATCCTATGTGATATAAGGTACAGGTCATACATTTCCTTAAAGAGAATGCCTTTTGTAACCCCTTATCACTTTATGTACTTGGTGCTAACAATGGTTCTGCCATTTCTGTCAGACGGTCTGACATATTAGCATCTTCAGATTGTGCAAGGCTTCCTCTGAGTCATTTCAGTAGCTAGAGCCTAGATATCAATGTATCATTTCCTTGTGTTTTTGTCCTTGCTTGCCATTTTTACGCAGGTAGTTCAATGAATACATACACAGATAATGGTTCTCATACCATTAATAAATGAGCTAATGTTGTAAGCATCTGTAGACAGGTGATGTCATAATGACAACATGTGAGGGGCATGTGAGGCCCTCTGCTTGACTCGCCTAAGCAGTATTGCGTGTGGGATTGGCCAATGGGCTGTCAACCTGAGTCAATTTGAAGTAGAAAAAAATGTCTGTTTATGTGGTTTTTTTTTGACAAGGTTTGTGCAATAAAATATAACACCAAGGACATTGTGTGTGTTTAACATAATACACTCTTCATATTAGGCACAGGCTTTTATCATTTAAACATTTTCTGAGCACAAAATCTCCTCCATTACTGAGCAGGAAACATCTGAATGGCTCTTTCTTTGACTGGAAAAAAATCCCTCTGCATAAAATCCTGATTCCCTTGAATGAGACCCAGTGTAAGCAGATGAGAATAAGCTTCCTGGTGGAAAAAGCCACTTGCTACCCTGCAGTAACAGAAACCAAAACTATAAGATCTCAATCGCCAGCCATGACTGGACATGGTCAGTACTTGTATGAAACCTTCAAGAACACACGTTGCTCCTTGAAACATTATTAGCAAGAATAATAGTGGGCACTGGGGACTCTGCCCAGATAAGATATAGATAAGATGTAGATAAGATAGTAATGTGCCATGGAAGGTGTTGTTTCATGGACAAAACAGCAACCTAGGACTTTGATCCATAGTAGTCCTCACAGTTTCCTGATCAAATTCCCCACCTTCATTGTTATGGATAACATATACATTAATAGATTGTCTGTATGCGTGGAGGGATCTGTCCATTACTACAGTATATCCACCCACAACAATTTTAAGTAAAATTAGAAAAAAAAAAATAAGAATGGTAAATTATTGCTCGTATGTTTAAAACTTTGAGAAGACACAATGAATTTTGCAGCCGTGTAGCATAGTGTTAAGAAGCAGGGCTTGTAACTGAAAGGTTGCTGGTTCGATTCCTGCTGGGGCACTGCTGCACCATTGGGCGAGGTACTTAACCCAGAATTGCCTCAGTGAATATCCAGCTGTATAAATGGATAACATGTAAAAATTGTAACCTATGGAAGTTGATCTGGATGAGAGCATCTGCTAAATGAAGGTAATGTAGTCTGATGAATGTTTGTTTGCATCCAGCTCAAACTTTCTCTGTTATGAAAATGAATGTTAGGAGAATGTCCCCACAGAGAGTGCAGTCTGAACCCTATGTCCTGGGTTTGAAACCATCTTCTGCTAGCAATAACCAGGATCCACAGCAGTGGAACAGAGCCTTGTCAGGAGCCTGCAAGTTGCTGAAATGACATCAGTGGAGAAGCACCTATCTTCCAATTGGTACCCTCTTCAATGTGGTGAAGTAGTGCAAAAACAGCTGTTGGCTGCATGTTGCATGTTGTAGAATTGTTCCTGCACAAGTTGTTTGTAGTAAGGCAAGACTAATATGCAAATTGGAATTTAAAATAGGGTTGCACAAAGGGGAAAAGGGCACAAAATAAAGTTTAAGTGACACATCCTTTTTATTAAATCATGAATCATGATTGATGACATAGAACAATATGGGTTAGATGATACAGAAACAGTGTAACAGAGGAAATGGGCACAGTATGTGCAAGGTACTGCATGAAAATGATATCTCTGAACACGTGACCCGATAAAGACAGTGATAACTATATTCTCAATAATGTGTTATAGTGGGGAAAATTACAGTATGTACATCTATAAATCCAATGAATATTTTCAGGAGTAATATGCCTACTCTGTATAATTTTCCCATTTCACAGTTCAGTTAATGGGGGAGGAAAGTTTTTTTTTTTTTTACTAGGAACACAAAAACTGAACAAGTTCATTAATTCATCACAGCTGTTTGTGAAAGTACTGGCACTGACATTAAAGACACAAAGACAGCATCTTGCATTAGCTTTTCTGTCATCAGCTGTCAGATTACTAGATTTTAACTGGCTCCTTTGTTTGTTTAGCTGTGTGTAAACTTATTGTTATGGAGTCAAATAACATCAAAGCAAGTTTAATTGAACAAGTGAGGAGCGCGCATCCATAGGACAGCCGCATTCTGAAGTTTCTCTCTTAGCAACCAGAATCTGTCAGCAGTGCAATCGGAGAGAGGAGACGGGGGGCTTTAAATAGAATATAAACACTCTTTTCAGGCACCCCGCACATAATCGGAGAAGGGAGAAGGAAAAAAAATACCTGTCACATGTACCGCAATGATCAAGGCAGGAGCGCTAAATAACCAGCAATCACGACAAATTCATCAGAGGCTTTTGCATTGAAGCCCGCACACTGTAATTACCCAGGCATCAAGCTCAACGACAGGAACCTATGCTATAATTTTGCCCAATTTAGGCAGAAGGCTGCAGGGGCCCTATAATTTGAATCCCTTCAGCTTTATGTTAATGCATTCACATCAGCGTGCCACTCACACATGTGCGCACGCTCGTGTGGGCAGCGAAGGGAGGCTCTTTTGTGCGGATGTCACTTTTCCGGATGTTGGGATGAATCCAGCACCGGATCTGCCACTCCGCAGTGAAGATCTCTCCGGAGGCTGGCACCCATTTCTTCGAAGACGTTTTCAGATGGAAGTGTCCAATGGGTGGGAGCTGTTTCGCCATTCTGCAAAAACCTTGCGAATTTGCACTGAAATGTTAAAGGGAGAGTGTGCCCCAAAGCAGAGGTAGACCCCAGTAATGCTCTTGAATCTCCTTGGCCAGTATCCATTTCCTTCTAGCAGCAGACTCTCAGTGTCTTCTACAATTAGCCAAATCATCTGAATTTGCTGGGGAGGTCTTAATCGCTCTGCAGCATCTTCTCACGGCCTTCTCTGTGCCTTGCTGTGGAGGTCAAAGGTCACATGTACATCAATTTGCCCTATTTACAGGATCCACACATAAGGATACTGCATCATTTAGAGGATCAGGGTTCAAAAACAAATTTTTTCATTCCATTATCATCTTATCCATCATCTTAACCATGCATTTACACACACTCTGATATAGCATCAGGGGCACATTACTGGCACTGGAAGTGGCACAGCCTACCAGTGCAACTGTACTCGTCTCAGATGACGACAGCATTTCTGCTTCTGTTGATAGTATGCTGTGTCTGATTTTATCCGGTCACAAAGTTCTAAATTAGAATTGTGGCTCCAATCCAAATGACTCTAATTCCGAATGATTATTCTCACTATAATTCTGAATGGTTATTTTTTTCTGTTAAATGCATCTCACATGCCCTCTATACCAACGTGTGATTGTCTCAGAGATGTAAAATATGCACAGTATGTAAATTTACACAATACCTGTAAGATACAGTATTTGAAAATATGTACAGTGTATTTTACAATATGTAAAATATGTATAGTTATAAAATATGTACAGTCATATCTTGGTAATGTGCAATGGTAAAAGTCCATCAGTAGTCTGTCAACTCAACCTACTGACCTGCCCCAATATTGCACGTGCAACACGATTGTGGTATGAAAACACAAATATCATGGTCAAATACTTATTTTCATGTAGTAAGGTGTAAAAGCAAGATAAAAAAATAAATAAGTCCACCATGTACATACCCCTTCTCTTTTTATTTTTCCTACAGCATTTGATTTGGCAGGCTCCATTTATTTCAAGTAAAATATCTCTTATTGCATATTTCTCACATGCAGTTATTGCAGAAGCGACAGCTCTGTGAGGCTCAGCGTTTTGAAGCCAGCGCACAGCCAGCCCTCTGCACGCAACCAGACCTGCCTGTGTCAGCCTGTCTCCTGAGCAAGGCTGCGTTCACTGAGCCTCTACTTTGTCAAGGTCTTTCATATTTTTCCCTCAGTCAACAAGGTCAGGTAGTCTGCCAGGGTGCCACTGTCTTTTCAGGGCCCCGAACCATACTAGCATAACTTTGTGTGTGCGTGTTTGTGTGTGTGTGTGTGTGTGTGTGTGTGTGTGTGTGTGTGTGTGTGTGTGTGATTGCACACATTTGTGGTTTGTGCTGTGCTACAGTTTGGTTAACTCTAATCATTAGTGTTGTAAGGCAGTGAACCTCAGCACCAGCCGGCTGAGGGGCTTCTCCTCTGGGCTTGGTTCTTAGTATTTCAAGGCCTTATGTGTGTATTGTTGTACAGTTTCTTCACTAATTGTAGGATGATAAAACGTTTTATACAGGGTTGCTATTAGCCATTCTTCCCATCTGTCAAAATAGTGTTCTGTGAGTGGACCCCATACTTTGCTGCGCTGTAGGACAAATGATTGAATCATTAATTCTAATTTATGAGCTACATTTTACTTGATGTGTCAGAGATGATTTTTTCCAGTTCATGACATACAGTGTCCTTCATGCCTTTTCTTTCAGATTAAATGAGTACAGCATAGTAAGGAAAGGAAGAGGTAAGTGGGATTTTTATAGTTGTGGATGGGACCGGTTTGCCTCACTTTAGCTAATTGTATAGGGATTCTCTGAAAATTCTCCTTCCAAATCTTTGGAAATCCAAATAGTATGTGCAGTGTTCTCAGTATCAAGATTTGTTCTTAAGGCATTATATTGCAAGTACTTTGCCTAATTCTGGATAAGTTTTAGAAAGTCAGCCATTTTGTCTGGTCTTTTTTCATATTTACTGCAAGGGTCCAGGTCTTGTAGTAATACTTCAGCAAACATTGGTTCTGCGGCACAATTCTGTTCTAGGGAGTCAGTTGGACCATCTCGTCTACTTAGTGTGGAAAATGTACTTTTTTTTGGAATGAATAGATTTGCCATTCTCTCTTTATAACTTCTGACGTCATTCAAAAATTTGATCAGAAGTGATAGGTGTGGGTTATACTTACCAAAATCCCCAATTGTTTTACTTATTCTCAAATCTTCTTATCCTGCAACAGTGAATTTGAACTGACACCTTATTGAGAACCACACTGCCTTGTCAGTGTGAAAGCACAGAGACAGAGTGAAAGTTTTAAGGGTAAACAGACACCTAGACAGAAGGAAAAGTAAATAGGGATTTATATACCTCCTCATTTTGTGGCTCAAAAATTCGAACGGTGCCTGCAAAAAGACAAATAAAATAGGTTCTCATTTTTACAGTGAGTAAAGGACAAACTTCACCAACATGATTTGTGAATCTACAAAACTGTTATTCCATTATAAATATGGGTTTAGTTATCAAACGCACTGAGTTGATACCTTGTCAACTCCTGGGATTGATACAGAATGCATCTGAAGAATGCAAGGCCCAAACCATACACAGCACTGGATTTTTAGTGATGGTCCCATACCTCTGTACTTGTTGAAGTGTGGTTCAGTGTGGACAGCTTGTACTCAAGAAGTTAGTGGGAATCTATGTTATATATTTATATCTTTTCAGGAGCCAGAAGTACCGAGTGGCCCCTAATTGGAGTGGCTCCACTCTTCTACCGCAACTGTTGCACAGTGATATGTTTGTATCGCTTTTACCATGGAACACTGTACTCAAAAGACAGCACTGTCTCCTTGCCACTAAGCTCTCTGACTGGTAAAATAAGCACGACGTCTGTATTTCAAAGCAAATCTGGATGCTGCACAGTTGCGAATTCACAGCACTTTTCAATCGGTGCTGCAATCATCAGTTAACGGCAGCTTTCTTTATCCTTTCCAACCTTCAGCTACAGAATTTGTAATGAAGACATATATCCAAACTGTTGAATATTTCAATGCGGCTGAATGTCAATTTGTAAGAATCTGACATCTGCATGGTTTAAGATATGACCCAGTTTTGAAACGCAAAATCTTTTGATTCGATGATTTGAAAGACATGATTTCAACAGCTAAATGTTAGAGATTTCTCTCCTATCTAATCCTTGATGTCAGATTTTATTAGCGTTTAGTTTGTTTTTGATTATTGTGTTAATTTTTGATCAAAATGAATGGCTTTAACTTGCTGAAGGCATACTGTAAGCAGTGAACTCATTTAAATGGGTTTCAGATGTCAGATACTTGATGGCAGCCCTTTGTGATTAGTTAAAAATTTACACGATTCAATGATCAAAATAGTTAATCATGCCATTGACATACATTTCCCTTGATGAAAAAGTCATTTAAAACCAATTTATACAGTCTTTATTGTACTTTTTATTTGTGTGCTCACAAGTAAATGCCTAAACTATGTTTAAAATATAAAGGCTGTATTTGCTCAATGAAGATAAAGAGAGATATTGTACTGTATTAGATTTTAATTTATAATTTATATGCCACCAACTTCTCACCTAATTAGACTGCAAAACAAGTTTTTGGAGTATTGAATTTTTTTCTCAAAGTAATAAATAATAGAATAAAATAATAATAAAAAATATAAATCAAGGTTGTGGACTAACACTGGTTTCTTATTTTGAAATAAACCGAGCCAGCAGCCAAGGGTTTTCAGCCAGTTTTGAGAGACTTAAGAGAAGCTCTGTATAGGTAACTATTGTGTATTGCTGATAAAATTGAAAAAGATAAAAGGAACCTTCAAATTGAAAAGATAACCAAAAATGATCTAGTGTCTTATTCTAATAGACATTTTGCATCACAAGGACATTTTTTTTGTGTGTGTCTTACCTTCTCTTTCACTCTGGACTGTCTTTATTCTACAAGTGTACCAACTGATGGAGATTTCACTGAAGACATGTCACAATACATTGTTCTCAGAAGAGGATCTTGTGTTGCGTAGATTAGCACAACAGCTCTGTAAAAACATTCTTAAAGGGGTGTGATTCATGAGGGAACAGACAGCATAGGAAGGCAGACAGCACCAGAACCCCCAAGACAGAGAGGAGACGGAATGCAGGTATTGAATATCCGATTATAACAGGAGTGTCTGCAGTGACTATTTCATAAGCTCATCATTGTGGTTGTGATTTGCAGTGGTTCACTGGATATTATGAGGAATGGGACAACCTTGGCTGATGTGTCTGTCCTGTCCTGTCCTCCAAATGCATCCTGCCCAACACTCACTGATCATTGATTACTCTAGCCTAATAATATTGATTCAGACGGACTGCACACACCATAACCCAGGGGCTTGAGCTGGAGATCACCATCAATGAGTGCGCTCATTCGCACCGTGAAAGTGAACAAGTGAACACTGAATAAAGCCAGTTGTGGCGCCCAGGTGCTCTGGTGGCTCTTCGATTGTGCATACAACAGTGGAACGCAAGGGGCTGAAGGTGGGATTATAAACAGGGTCACAGTCAGGGGTTAGAGGCCCACATGCCTTCCACTCCAGAAGGCGATTTTCCCCAGTGTTAAAAAAAGGAACAGTCACATTCCATTAGAGTCAGAGGTGTCTCCTACTGCTGTCGCCAGCAGACTTTGTCCCCATCTGTGCAATCACCTGGCTTGGTGCAATCACAGTTTCTGCTCTCCCATTGAGTTGCCTTACAGACCTGCTTCAACATCCTGTTTGCTACGGTATGCAGTTGTGGTATGGATTCACAATTAGACTATTGTGGCTATCATACATGCAAGGTCACAACCAGACTTGACTGGTTGTTTGAAAAAGCCATTGATAAAAGATATTGTGTGAGTGTGCGAAGGGGTGTGCACAGGTGTTTCTGCATGCGAGTTTTTGCATATAGGTATGAGTATGTATATGTGTGTGAGTTTTGTGTCAGCTGTATGTGTGTGTGTGTGTATATGTGTGAGAAGTAGGGGTGATTATCATGTGTGTCATATGAGTGCGTCAAGCAGCAGTCAAAGGTGTAGGTCAATGGGTTCACTAGCCTCAGTGAGGCCTCTGAAATCCTGACAAAAGAGAACATTTAGCTTCAAAGGGCAAGCCTATAATAACATTCAAGGGAAGGTCAAAGGTCAGGTGGTCAAAGAGGCCACTGAAAAACAGTCTGTCTGTCCCAATGGGTGTGATACAGTGAGGTCAGCAGATACTAATGAGTGTTCTTACCTTTCTTTAATTTCAAACCCATTAATTAAAGTCACAAACGATATCCATCGTCTCGTGATTCTTGACGTACGCTTAAAGCTCAAAGTACCCACCCCCCATCCCCCAGCCTCCACCCCCATCCTTAAAAAGATTCCGAAGCGATTGAAAAAAATTGAAAAATATGAGGTTCACAGCCGAGACACAAATACGTGTGAGAGATCCCTTACCGAAGGGCGTCACATTTCACGACTTGTGCAATAACAAGACATTTCTTCTCACTTTTTTCCTGTCTCCTAAGGACGTTTTAATTAATCTCTGTCCTCTTTTTATAAATTGAACAACAGGAAAGTATTGATCCCGGTCTTGCTTTCTCCACTTTGGGAGATTTAATACCTGGCGTGGGTTAGTGTACAGAGACAAAGACCTAACAGGGACAGAAGAGAGGGGAAACTGCTTGTACGCTGAGGTGTTGAGGGACACATGGAGAGCGGATCTGAGCAAACATGCTACACATTAAATTATCATGAATCCCCGCTGCTCAGCTAGTGAACAGGGTTACATGTTGCTGTATTTATAGAAGCAACATTTCTTTCAGCAGAATCAGAGTTATTTCAGGTTGTTTAAAATCAAAAGCAGAGATTACAGCTTATTAAGGAACACCATTTGAGTCGCAATTGATGCTGCGTGAATTTGTTTTTTTTTTTTCCCCCGCAGAGCGCTCAGATCTCTCTGGGATGAGGTTAGATAAAGTTGATTTGAAGGGGTAATTTAATGCCGTTTTACAGCTGTGAAATTGCAGTAAACAGTGCATTTTTTGACGCAACATTCATTTCTTCCTTTTTTTCATAAAGCTCAGTGAAAATTTTTGGCAAGGCATCAGAGTAAGCTCATTAATTGTGGCCTGACCTCGAAGCATCACTTTAGCTCTGAACAGAGGGACAAAGATATGGTGATGGATTGTGCAGACTCCAAGCAACAGTAGACGTCCCAGTATATCAGGGAGGGAGCCATGGCTCTCTAGAGCATATCTCTCTCTCGCCAAGGTTTCAGGTTTTATTTTTGAAATATATCCTGTACCGATCAAAATACGAGAACCTGAAACCTCCACGGATTTGACCGATTCTCTGAAACATAAAACAAGATGTTGAAATGCAGTACAAAAATATTATGTCTGCTTGGGCTTTTATCAGATATGTTAATGACAGCTTGAGCTCCACACAGATAAACATATGCACACACACACACACACACACACACACACACACACACACACACACACACACACACACACACACAGCAGCAGCTCCTGCAGCCTCGTACACCTGTTCCATGTTCCCATTCAGGTCCTTTCTATGGTGTCATATTTTCTGTTATTTATGGCAAGCTGAATTAAGGGCGTGTTTCTGATGTAGCTATGCTGGCATCTATTTGTCCTACGAGCGGCAGAGACAGAGACGCAGAGGTCCAGGGGCAAGACATTTGGTTCATGACTGAAACACACAGAAATGCACTTACATGCTCTTCATTGCACTATGTTACGTTGACACAATGTTGGCATGTCTCCCTTACCATACTGTAAAAACAATGAATTGTAATTTGAAATAAGATTTTCTTTTTTGCTTTGCTACAGAAGTCATGTAAAATAATCTGCAACATCACCTTGCTTGTGACAGAATTCTTGGGGACCATACTGTTTACTGGTTAGTTTGCAAGTCACCTGTTTACACCTGTGACTTCTCCTGCAACGTCATGCTTGGACTATGAGTTCCTTGCAAAGGTGCTTTGCTTTTACATGTAAACTTGCAGAGAACTGTTGCCAGGTTACCCTGAATAGCCCTTTCCCGATGCCAGTTCACTGCATAGCGTGAGGCTGATACTGTAATCCCTTTTGATATTTGCATTAGCGTGGCCTTTGAGAAGTTTTCCATGACCTCTGGCCTGCCTCACTCAGTACATTCCTGTCTCCTGGCTTCAAGAGTGAATCAACTACTTGCGCAGCAATGAGATTGTCTCAATCCCACTGATCCATTCAACAGAGTACACACAGCAAAATAATGGAATGGAATGGTGAGGACAGCCACTCACACACCCAAACATGCTCTCTCTCTCTCTCTCTCTCTCTCTGTCTCTCTCTCTCTCTGTCTGTGTCTCTCTTTGTCTCTCTTTCTTTTGCTCTCTCTTTCTCCCTCTCTCTCTCTCTGCGTCTCTGTCTGTCTCTCTATCTCTCTCTCTGGCACACATGCACTTCCTCTCTCTCACTGCCATTCACTGACATACTATTTGTTCTCTCCCTTTCCCCCTGTCTCCCTCTCTCGTTCCCTCTCTCCCCCCTCCTTCTCTCCCTCCACCCCACCCCCTGTCTCTCTCTCCCTCTCTCCCTCTCTCCCTGCAGTGGGATGTGGTGCGGACTGTCGGTAATTTATTCCGCGGGATTAGGCGTGGAGGCTAGCGCGCGGGCCGGGCCTGCATGGTTGGCTGTATTAGAGATAAGCGGCTTTACTTGATAGCGTTCTATCCAGCTTTAATTACCAGAACTCTGAGCGTTCCCGCCGCGCAGCAGAACAAACGCGGGAGAGAGCTTCTCCGCTGTAATCCCGGCACAGGGGGAAGAGCTCGGCCTGCTCCCTCTGTGCGCAGGAGAACAAAGCGTCAGTCAACCCCCAGCCCCCGGTGAGCGCACCATCACCTGAGTAAACCCCGCTCTCTTACCCTCTCGCACCCCCCTCACCCTCTCACTCAATCACCCTCTTATTTTGTCACCTTCTGACTCTCTTACTCCCAGTCTCCCTCTCCCCTGTCCTCTCTCCAAGAAGCCTTTTCCTCAGAAACACATATTGACTAATGCATCCAGCACTTGTTTTTTTTTCCCCAAAAAATGAGCTATTTACAGAATATTGCTTTGTTGAAGAGTGGGTTCAACGCTTGAAATAACTTTTAAAGCACGTTAAAACTTACATGAATATATTTTAGAGATAATATGTCAATTATTGCTATTTTTGTATATTGCAACATATTTCTTCCTTGCATTAATATATTTTAAGTGAATTTACATAGTCTGAACAACATATATCTCAATATATTACAATATGTTTTATTTTGGTATAGGATGTGAGAAGGGCAGCTGGAGACAATAGACTGCTGCTGCCCCCAGGTATCACGCTCTGACTGTGGTTTCACTTTTTAAAAGTAACTGCTGTGACTCCGATGAAAACTGCATCGTGCAAACGCAGGAAGCAAGAAATCTGTTAATGTTTTATACAGAGGCCATATATTGCATGTATATGTGTATGGAGGATCCATTTAAAACACATGGATATTTCCATAATAGATACTTCATCCTTCCAGATCCACATGTTGCCCATGTGTGAGCTTTTCATCAAACGTGTAAAATAAAAATTTGATACAGACAGAAAGAATTAGAGCCAGCTTGCGAGAGGATGTCCTGTCATACACAAGTTATGGATGAGCTCAGTGATTATGAGAGCCTTAAATAAAATGCTCACATCCACACACATGCCAACACACATACACATACACACATATACCAATACATGCATATACACGCCATCCCACATACCAACATTTTGAATGAATAATACACGCATACACATCCACATATGCACAAAAACGTGCAAACAATCACATGTGCTGACATACTGAATGAATAATACGCACATGCGTGCACGGACACATACACATACACGAACAGACACACACATACATACACAAATGCACACCCTATGAGCTCAAGGGGAAGAACCTAGTGCCCTGAGCACCAGAATTCTTCTTGTCCTGTCTCCATAGACATTCCCCATCTCCAACAATATGCAAGCTGCCCTCTCTCCCCTAAGGGCACCTTCCATCCCCTTCCACCAGGGGGCACAGCACAACAAACCGGCGCTTGAAGAAAAGCCATTGGAAACTATTGCCTCCCCTTCTCTTTCATACAATTTTCCAGGAGCCTGTGACGAAGCCGAAATCCAATATGTGCTGGCCACTGTTATTATTGGGGGAGGGGAAGAAGGGGAATCTATATTTTCCTCTCTGACATGCTCCCGATAACTCCAGGGGCCCAGGTCTTTCAAAGCAATCTGAATCAGGGAACCGCTAAATGCCCTCTGAGCATTTTCGGCTGTGCGAGGACATCGATAAACCTTGTTGTGCGCTGCCTGAGGCCCCCCGAAACTGTGGCAGCGTTCATTGTACAAGCGATTTCCGTTCTGCACTCATACAAGCAACACTGTCGCATCTGCCACTGATTACGCTCTGCTGAAACCGCAACCGTTTGCTCGCCCGAGATAACAGCCACCGTCACCAGGGTGGATGGATCGGAGCACACGCCTGTCACATGTTGAATGGCTCTTCGTGTCATACGTACACAAGCTGGCCTGTAAATCCATGTTGATTTGGGGTTGGTATCCACGTAATGAAAAAAAGTGGTAACTGATCCCGGATCAATGTCTGGGGGCCTTATCTAAACAGTAGTAGACCTGCGGGATTCTATGAGTGCAGCACACAATAGTAAATATTACTGCAAAACGCTGAGTATACACTGAAGGATGGTGTTTATTTTCATGACAGTCTATTTTTTATCAGTTTTCCCTCTCTCATAACTCTATCGTTGTCTTAATGTCATTGGCATGAAACACATTTGTCCACATAATGTACTTTTAGTGTACGTTTTCTCACATTTCCTGGAGTTCCTTCTATTGCCTCTACCAAGAGCTCCAACATTTTTATTTTTGCTGTTTTCTATGAAGTCTTACTGGGTTTTTTCAATCTTTGTATTGTTACTTCCTCCTGAATCCATGCACTGTAAGGTGCCTCTTGAGAATGGCTATAAAGGGTAATACATGGAATAGAAATTCTATCTGATATCTTCTACAGCTGTGGTGCCCCTTGAGAATGGGTGTAAATGTGTCCGCTTTTTTTTTTAGCATTTAGATTTGTACTTCCTGATCGCTATGATTGGAGGAGAGGCGGCGGGCGTGCTGTCAGGAGCCCACGGGGCAGATCTTCTTTCCATGATGGCAGAGGTGGCGGAGCGACCGTGTCGGCCCAAGACGGAGGCACCGGAACCCGGCCCGGTCTGCCCGGGAGGTCCGCGAGCGGGGGGCACGCGTGTGTGCCGCTGGAAGAGGCGATAATGAGCAGCCCCCTCCTCTGCCCCGGCTCCTGACTGCGTTTCTGATGCAGAACGCACAGCTTAATCAGTGGCTTGGCACAGGGAGCCCCGGAGCTCCCACTCCTCCGGATGAAACTCCATAGGCAGGCAGAGAGCTCAGCTTTTTGGCTGAGGAGGGGCCTGGGGCTTCTTGCAGAAATGTACGGGACCGAAGGGGGAAAGATAATCAGCGCAGAAGTGGTGTGGGAGGGGAGCCGACGGAATGGAAGACAATTCTCTCACGCTCTTGTCTCTGACCTTTGGCAATGGTTATCTTTCTCTGTTCTCGCCCTTCACCTGATATTTGGACAATATTTTAACTCCAGCTGAACACATACCTTGGTGCAAGACTAGGAACTGTATGAGGCACAGATAGGGAAATCTTAAATATGTTCTTGTTATTATTTTAAATTAATTATCTAATTATTTTATTTAGTCCTTTTTAGCATTTTTAATGATGTTGTTGGTACATTCTCTACTATCCATTTTTTAGCCATCTTATAAACTTATTCCCTTTCTCCTCATGTTTGTGGGTGTTGGGGATTCTGCTCATACCCCCAACAATTATCTGCTCGCACAGCAGCAACAGACATTGCGTACATCAGTTTTAGGAACACACCTGGTGACCAGGGTACCAATGACACTGTGGACTAATTTGCAGGTCAATTCACTCGTTCTGACTCTGTGGAATTACACACACTGAATCTGCGGACTCACTCACACTGAATCTGCGGACTCACTCACTCTGAATCTGCAGGCTCACTCACACTAAATCTGCAGACTCCCTCATTCTGAATCTGTGGACTCACACTGAATCTGCGGACTCACTCACACTGAATCTGCGGACTCACTCATTCTGAATCTGTGGACTCACTCACACTGAATCTGCGGACTCACTCACACTGAATCTGCAGGCTCACTCACTCTGAATCTGCAGGCTCACTCACTGAATCTGCAGGCTCACTCACACTGAATCTGCAGGCTCACTTATACTAAATCTGTGGGCTTACGCTGCCAGAAGAAGGGCCTTCTGAACGGATCCACAATCCTGCCCTGCTGGAGATTCACGACCATAAAAAAATGCCTCTCCTCTCTGCATCTCACCAACAAGCAGTCAGTCCCCTTCTCTCCCCACCTCTCCTCTCCGCCCCTCTCCACTCCAAATGTCATCTTGAAGGACTTGAGGTTCGGTTCGCCTGAGCAACTCGGGCCCCCGCCGGGCCACTGGCAGCGCCGGCAGAACGGTGTCGCGTCCGCCAGGCAGCGCCGCCGGCGGCTCCTGCCAACAGGAAGGAGAGGAGCGGGCTGCCAGCGATGCAGGCAGACTGTGTATTTGGAAGGAGGCGAGACCCGCACGTCAAGCTGCCTTTTTCTCTCCTCTCCCTTCTTTCTCCCCCCCCCCAGACCTGAAAAATGGACGCGTTGCCTCTCTCTTTCCCTTCCATCTGCGCTCGGATTTCCTATCAAAAGAAGGGAATGCATGAGATGTTCTTTTTATTTATTTAATTCTTTTCCCCCTTCAGTGAAATTGGTAGAGATCGGACAGCCATGCAGAGAAAAACAAAGAATTCATCACCGGGCAAATGCGTTTTCTGGACATGCCCCTGGAACACACAAACCTGAGACAAGTGCTTTCAGAGGAAAAGGAAATACCTGTTTCAATCAATAAAAATGTCATCTACAACAAACCAATTTTTCCTTTCCTCTGAAAATTTCACAGCTACTCCACCTCCTCCCAAATACACCACCTCTACCCCCCCCCCCAACCCCCTTGCCTTCCATCAATGTGCAGGTGCAGGCATGACTAAAGGTGTTTTTTCAATCAGTTCAATTGATTTACCACATACCCTTCTGCCAGCTAAAAAACAAAAAAAAAAACACACACACAAAAAAGGAACAGATTACGAGCCCCTTCCTCACATGATGTTGCTCAGCTTCCCTCCTGCTCGTGGAGGACAGTCATTTATTTCCAGCCCGTACAGACAGAGTAATCTTCTGCCCAGACCTGCGGTTCAAATTTCAGCAGGGGCAACTGGTTTTACCAGAGAGGAGTCACATTGCTCCGGGGTGTTCAAAGCAGGGCGCATCCAACTCAGTTTCAAGGCAAACTTACCCCGACAAGATGTTAATTTTCTCGCTGTTAATAATCTCTGTACTGTGCGCTATTAGCATATTTAGCTAACTGTGCAGATAAGGTCTGTTCAGATGCACTTAGCATTTTTAGATGAAATTTTACCACTCAATGTCTTCAGGCCCTAAGTAATATTTTTTTCTGCAGTGTTAAATTTAACACACATATGAAATGCTGGTGGGTGCAGAGAGTGCTATTTTCATTGCATGGGTTACTGCACAGTGGAAGTTTATCTGAGATGTAGCTGAAACACCCTCTCCCATGGTCACTGGATTGGTTTTTTAATTAACAGTACATATATTTATCTGAAACAGTATGTACAGTACTATAGGTACCTTTCTCCTGTACTGTGAAATTCTACATACATATAATCCATCAATCACGTATGAATGAAGGAAATGACACCTGCAAAGAAGCAGCATTACTGTATTTATTTAAGAGAAAATGCCATGGTTTTAAGACAAGAATATGAAAATTCTGTAACTTCCAGTGGCAATTAAAGTTCCCTACTAATTGTCAGAGCTCTAAAATATCCCTAAATACTCCCACTGGTGGAGTAAAGCCCACTCTTCAGAGCTAGAGTTAAATCAAAAGAGGGGCATTACTTTCCGGGCAAAGCATTCAGGTTTAAAAGAGAATTTTGCTTAAGTCTGCAGCCATGTGTAAAATATGCAGTTGTCAGGAGTTAATAACAAAGTGTGAGTTCTCACCTCTTTCCATTTAGGAGTGTGTTTTCCGTTCCTTTATTCAGACCCCAATGTGCCCTGTGTCATGTGTGAACCGTCATCAATTGACTGCGGATTTATATTTGTAGTGGTGCCACCATTACCAGATTGTGAGACAAAAATAGCATAAAGATATATGGATCTACACTAAACCCCTCATTGTAAACAAAATGGTGGATCTTGATGAAGGTAAGTGATAGAGTTGAGGAAGGGAGTTCTTCCTGTCCTGTATGCTGAGTCCAGAATCCAAACAGGGAGCCACTGTTTCAGTCGAATCACATCTAATTGTGGTTGGACATTCACGTGTGAATTGTAAGAAAAGAAAGTGACCACCATCCTAGTTAAATTATAGGTGTATACAGTATGTGAACACATCCAAAATGATGGCAAAGGCTACATTATATTCCCACTAGAAAGCAGAAGTGAATGTATCTGCAAGCGCTAAAAACAGTAACTTGTCTATGCTCCAACATCCACCAAGACAGGTGTTTTCATTCAAATTGGTTTGTCAAGAAGTGTGATCACCTTCAAGTGGAGCCAGGTGATTTGAGGGAGTCCCACATCTTGAGGTTAGCCGTGGCTTGAATAAGCATTCATATGAGAGAACAGTGAAAATTACAAATATTTCTCTCAGCCAACTGCACAGCCTTTAATTATTATTATTACTTATTTTCAGCTGCTGTCAAATTACTAAAAACATTAAAGTCTAATGTTTCTTCCAGGCAACTCGCACACAATGTTGAATTGGCTTTCTTAAAGAGGCATAGAGTTATGCCAATTGAAACACAGCTGCTGTAGTGTTATGGAGTGGAGTTATGGCTCATGACCTGGGCCATGGGGTGAAGAGGGCTCGAAAGTGAGGAGTTGCTGCCCGGGCGACCTGACAATGGCTATGTCCGGTGACACAGCCGCTAACAGCAGCAGTCTGAAGGATGCGGATGGACACAGACTGCTGCTTGTTTTTTTTCCTATCTGAAGCTCCTTGTTTGAGATCTCTGTGGTGTGTCCTGGTAGGTCCTCCCCCTTCCTCCGCTGCTGCCCAGCGCCCCCCCCCCCCCCCCCCCCCCCCCGGCCACAAACAGCCACTCACACAGGCCCAATTCCTGCACATTGTCCGGTGTAACCCAACATCCCCTTGGAAACGACAGTCAGAGAGAGCGCTTTTGTCAGACTGCTCATTGGAGGAGGGAAAAAGAGAGCGCAATGAAATGGAATTATGAAAGAGGAATTAACTACTGGACAGAGTTTCTGGAAAGAGCTGCAGGACTCCAACAGTCTGCAGCAGCATTCCAAAGAAAATGCTCCAATGTGAAAAACAAAAGAGATGGAGAAAATGAAAAAAAAAAACTCTACTCTCACACATGTGTACATTCATGCACACACACATACACACAGACACACACACACACACTCATGCACACATGCACACAACCTCTTCTTTCTCTTTACACCCACTTTCACAAACTCTTTCCAAACACAGAGACACACACACACACACACACACATACACACAGCCTCCTTTTCCCCTTTACACCCAAAGCTCTGTGTTCCCGAAGTGTTTGTTTTTCTCACAGTTCCACAGGCGTGCAGCTGTGAATGGAGCGCTGTGTCACTTCCTCTCTCCATGGATCCCAGCTGCCTGGGTCGCGCACCCAGGTGTGAAGGGTGAGACGTGGGTGGGGGCTGGGGGAAAGAGGGAGCTTGCCTGTCAGCCAGGGAGCACAAAGACTGACTGTGACCGACTGGGTCTGAATGCGCATGAACAGATTGGAGGCTCTGGAAGATTCCGTCAAAGGCAGAAACACCTGGCTGTGTAATCAGCCCATGCATTTTGAGCCTAGGAGCTGTGCAAATACAGGGCAAACAGCTAATCTAGAGGTGAAGCTGGCTGGCACACATAACCCTCCTGTCACTGACGTGTGCAAAAGAGGTGCATGTGTGTATTGGTTGGGGGTAGGCAGAGGAGGGAGGTCACAGAGGTTTGGGGCACCTTGACAGATCGGAGGGGCACAGGAAGAGAGAGGGGGCGGGCCGTGGCGGGGAAGGGAGCGAGCGGTTCGTGACTTCCTGCCTCGCCTGCGCTCTTTGAAGTTTGGTAACGAGTTCCAGCTTCTGCATGCCGGCTTTAACGAGTTACTGTACATGGCTTCCTCGTGCCGTTCCCCTTGATCACAGCGTCAGACAGAGCCCAACACATGACCCCTACCTTCCCTGGGTGAAACCCCCCTCGATTCTTCCAGCTGTTATTAGGAAGACAGAGTAGCTGGGAAAGAGGGAGAGAAAGTAAGAATGACAGAGAGAGACAGAAAAAGGATGAAAAAGTCATAGGGGTCAGCAAATGAGAGTGAGAGAGGGCGGGAAAAAAATGGAGAAACATTTCAGTGACTCCCCTGGTTAACTTCTGTCCGGGACATGCAAGTCCTCTAATTGTTTCCATTAAATGGAAACAATTTTTGGAAATTGGAAAGTGAAAAGAGCAGCACAAATGATTTGTTCAGCCCCATATGTGCACTGTTGGGTTCAGGACACGTTTAAATTGAATTAAAAGAAAAAACTCTAGTTTTACCCTCACTGACAATTCTTTGCAATTGATATCTGAAAAATAAACCTGCAATGGAAAAAGTTCCTTCACTTCTGGGGACTGGCAGATTGTCCCATAATAACACTGTTTAGCAAAGAATATGTAAGATAGGAAGCACAGAATATATGCGCATAACCATGAGTTTCTTCACCTGTTACACTGTCTTTCCATATTGAGATTACCAATACAAGTGGATCTAAAGATCTAAAAAGGGAAGAATGTGGTTCTGAGTAAAGGGGGGGGGGCATCAACACAGCCACCCATACAAACACATGTATTACACGTCTCAGCAGCCTGGCTTACAGAGAGCTCAGCTACAGTATCTCCACTTGTCTCCACTTAACAAGGTCATTGCCATGTTCCCTGTTCCCCCGGGGGTGCTCTTGATCACCATATTGATAGAGCAACAATCAAACCACCCCCTCCCCTGCCCTTGCCCCCAGTTTGACAGAGAGGGTGAGCAGGCCCAGACCAGCTGTTGATCTGGTACCTACAAACCCCTGGGTGCTGTTCCGGCACAGTGGCAATCCGTCACAGCCCAGAGTGGGCCATCCAAAGTCTCCTGGCCCGTCCCTCCTCAACTGTACTGGACCGTCGCCCGAAAAGCACTCCTGCCAAGACCCCATCACTCGCCATCTGCTCCCCGAGCCTCCCAGGCAGCAGGTAGCAAGGTGAGGGAGGAGCCAGTCTGCTGCTGTTCCCCTACCTGTCAAAGTGCAGTGAATGACTAATGCCTACTCAACACCTTACAATTTCAGACGCCATTCTCTCTACAATTACCTTTGAGTTTCGCCACGGTTCTTGCTGGAATTTGACACGTGTATGACAAAAGTGTGCTTCTGCCGAACACCTTTGATCGTGTTGCATGTCAGGAGCACAGGCGTACACACACACACACGCACACACACATACCTCACTGCTGTTAATGGTCCAGAATGAGACATGGGACCATATTACCTGCTATTTGTGTCTAAAGAGTTGCACCACTGCAAGTAATACTCAGGTTTTCAAAGTCACATGGCAATCTCAGAATTTTCTACCCAGGACTGAAAGGCAATTTGGCATGAAACAGTGGGAATTGAAGGCTCTGTTTGAAAGATTGGCCATTACACTTGGAGTATTTATCAAATCAAGTGATTTATTCCCCAAGCGCTGGTCACACACCCCCATGTGCTACACCACTGTTCCACAATATGATTTAATTTCTCTCCACTACGATAAAAGCACACCTATCAGTCTAGGCCTAGAGGGAGTGGAGATCAATATCCATCTATAACTGTTGCTCAACAACAATTGTTTTCTGTCATACAGAACAAAACCTACACTTTTCTTTGTCTTTTTTTTCATCCCATCCTAAAGTGGCTGCAGGAATCACAGATGAATTACTGATTAACTGAAACAAAACTAGCCATCCTTCATGGCTAGTGGTATATTGCAAATGACTAGAACAAAAGAAAAGGCATATGCACATCAAACTCTTATGGTAAGGGAGCCAACCCATTGTAAATATTTTAACTATAGCTTCCATTTAAAGTTTAAACAAGTATACATTTTTCATAAGGATGTACAGTTTTTATGATCTCTGTCAGACTCTGAGACATTTTCTGAAAAAGCACAATGAAATAGAATATACCAGCAAAATTTCCAAATACCCCAAACCAACAACTGAGGGGCAGCTGAAAATGAAATGATTTTGAGAGAGGAATCCAGTGAAAAAAAAAGTCATAATTTGATATGTTTCATGGCATGAATCAGGTCTATGCATACACAGCAGAACGTTCAGTAATAGTAATAGTAATATCCTGTAAGCTGAGAATCCAGCCTTCTTCCTCCAGTCGATGACTGTAACCAGAACTTTCATCAGAGTGGAGGGAAAGACACTAATCCCTGATTCAAAGAGCCCATTTTTGCAGATAGCTTTTTGATTATTTAAAGGCACAGAGCATTGTAGAAAAACCCGTCTTTTGAAAATAACATTGTGTGATTTGTGCTTGGTGAATATTGCATTGTTCGGAAACTGTGTGAAAGTTTATACAGCTAAAACTGTGGTGACAGAGGCCTGCTCTGTGGGTTACAGTCACACCTCAATTGGACATGCCTTTCCAGGTGAGTTTTAAGTTTCTTACCAGTGTAACCCTGCTGTTACTTCTCAAACTGAACACTAAAGTGCTCTCAAAAGCATTTTCTACATTTCTTTTTCGTTTTAGTGTTTTTTACAAAATCAGAGAGCTATTCTAACTGTAGAAAAAGCATCTTTATCACAGCAGTGCTCTGTACTTCCCCATTTACTGGTGAAAAGCTTTAGCTGGAAGTAGGACCACCATCTGAGGTGCATGTGAAGTGATGGGTTCTGGGTATACATAAGGCAGTTAGGAATGCTCAGCCGTGAATGTAAACACTTAAATATCCCAAAACATATCAGCTTTTTATTTTTTTTACTGGACTTACCCTTCCAGCTTTGCCTGGATTTCTTAGCATAGACTCAAAAAACCATTCGCAGTGTAACTGCATCAATGTCAGCCGGTTGGCTACGGTCCTGTACGACTTTTGTTATTTACAGCAACAATCACCTATCCACGCGGAACTGAAAAGGGCAAACCTTTTACAGTCAGCAGAAGTCTTCAAAGACCTCATGCTTCTGGCGCAGATTGTATCAGCAGCGAGGGAGAGGGAACGGAGACGGGGGCAGAACTGAAGTGGCTTAATTAGAAACTAAATAATGAAACAGCGAGAGAGAAGGGAATATTGGTCACATTGCTGCAGAAAATAGGCCCGGGAAAAAGAAGAAAAATGTTTTTTAATAATAGTTTTTTTGCCTTGGAGCATTGTAAATTTTAATGAATGATAGAAAACCAATTATCAATGGCTGTATATTAATGTAATGGTGTGCAGGCTGACCTTTTCCGGGAGTGGGTGAAAAATGGCATTCCTGCGAAAATGTTGACGCTTTTTTTAACTTCAATCATTGGCTACACTTTTTTCTCACCTCTTACTCCAACTGATTCCTATTAAATTGCTCTGTTCAATTCCTGCTTACTTACCACAGTTCCCTTTGCCTCGGGCAGTGCGAGGGGGCAGCCTGGGATGCATTTTACGATTATTATTTTGCTTATTTTGTCTTATTTCAAAATTTCATGTTGCTTTGTGTTATTTGTTAAAGCAGCCTCTCTTTAGCTTTGTAAAACTTGGTTAAGAAGTAACTCGAAGAGTCTGGGGCAATTGCCCAGAGATGCAGTTTAGGGAAGTGTGCCAAAGAAACATTATTTAAGCAATCCTGCACAGTCTACAGTCTTCATGATTATATTGCATTATTTATTGGCTTAGAGACCCTCATCCCCTTATTCAGCGAAAAGAGATTACATTTTACATATTACACATATATTTACACAATATTTTACAGCATTTTACTGTGCATCCAGTTAAGGAGTACCACAACAGTACCAGAACCTAAGAATCCAAGCTGCAACCTTAAGGTACCTTAAGGTATTTTTTAAGCTATTTTTATTTCCACATAAGTGGCTGCCAAGTATGCATCCATGGGACATCTCCATGTCCCATCTAGTTTTATTTTTTGTATGAGGAAAATCCACTACGTCTGTTCGGTTCAGCTGCTAAGAATGTTAACGGTTTATGGCAACACTGTCAGTTTAGAATCCATGTTTTATTGCTGTTGTTCATATGTTTTGACAAGAAAAGCTGATTCAAATTCACACTGATTCAGAATTCAGACTGATTCAAACTGCAGTAATGTCAACGCCCTGCAAGCTAATCGATTGTAATGTGACAAATTTCCATGCTAGTCTCTACTTTTTCTCTCCAACACACATTCGCACACAGACACACACACACACACTCACTCAAGTACACATTCAAACATATATTTCATATCACACTGTGCAACTAAAGTTATTGTTTTACAATATTTTGCAATTATTTAGGTCTAGGTCCTTTATGTTTATCTCCTGAACAGTGATAGTCTTCCAATGTGATGTATGACCATCAGATAGGGTTGCAAACTGCATCAGCTTTTTAAAGCAGCTGTTCCATTATCGAAAAAACAATAAAACAACGTGCTGAAGTTCAGTTAAAATAAGCATGAAGAACAAAACCAAAAGTTTAATCTAATTACCCTGCAACTTTGACCAGATTTCTGTTTAACCACTATACACAAAGGACTAAAGCTGAGTAGCCAATTAACCCTGGAAACAGAAAGCGGCCTGTGAATCTTTAGCCGAATATCAAGCTTCCTGTCACAGGAACGCTTATCGCCCGTCATAAAGCAGGATGAATCCTTGGGAACAGTGAAATCGTTCAGATCTAAATTGAACGCGCAATTGTTTCCTCTGTCTGATTCCCCTCCAGAGTGACTAGACAAGCTGCTTCGGTGGCCGTCCCGCCCTCAGACTCCCCGACACGAGGAATATAACACAGGATCTAATGAGCATCACATAAAGGAGCCAGCTACACAGCCAGCACAGACGCGCTTGTCTGTCCTCATTGTACGCTGCCCAGAGGAGGGGGTTGCGTGGCTGCACTGGGGCCATGTGCATATCAAAAGGCCTGTCTCAAAAAATGAAACTACACAGCGTATGCAGCAGTTCCATCCTTTCCCAGCCCAGCCCGAATATTCTTCCGCTGTTTTCCTGCACATTACATTATAGTACATTACTGGCATTTAGCAGACGCTCTTATCCAGAGTGACTTACATCAATTACAGGGTTTTACAATGTTATCCATCTATACAGCTGGATATTTACAGAGGCAATTGTGGGTTAAGTACCTTGCCCAAGGGTTCAACAGCAGTGCCCCCGTGGGGAATTGAACCTACAACTTTAACCACTATGCTCCTTAACTACTATGCTACACTGCCGTCCCCTGCCACCTTTCCCCAATTGGATGTGGAGTATCAGTCCCTACTTTGAATGAATGAATTGTAGTATGCTGGTAGTTGATTATGACATACATAGCATTGACACATCAGAAAAAAATAAATGCATCTGGACTGAGTATGTAGAGGGCTTCACTCTGCAAGGGGAAGATGCAGTGCCAATATGGGGTACCAAAGTGAAACACCAACAAATGTCTTTTTTTTTGCAGATTTAAGATAAATCTGGTGTTTTTTTCAAGGCTTGGGCTAAAACTCAGTGGTTCTTTTCAGACATATTTTTCAGAAAGATATTAGTGCTTTCTGAACATTTAGAAATGAAGCCTCAAATCTGGGTTTCAAAAATAAATGAAATGAAATGAAAATAAAGCGAAAGTCACCCCGCAGAGCTCCGCGTACTGTGAACGCTCCTGCTTTTCCAGCAATGCAGAAGAGTAGCCATCTGTGTCACGTTTGCGCAGTGCCAAAGTAGCATCAGAGTATGCGGCAGAATGCAAAGCTAACGATGCTGCTGCTTCTGCCAAAAAAACCTGCAAATTTTCTTGTTGCATCATCATAAAATATGCGGCGCAAGGCGATCCGATGAAAGGCAGGAGTTTGGTGAAAGCCTGGATGTCCTCCGTGCTTTCTCAAGCCTCTTCAGTGTGGAGGTAGAGGGAAGAGATTCTATTCAAGGCTATTTCCTTTAGAAGGCCATTGTAGATGTCAGCAGGCATACTGTATGCAGTGCAGGCGTAGAGGTTTTTTTAATTTACCAGAAAATGTTTTGGATCATTTGTATCACAAGGTTTTGTTTGTTATTTTGAATGATTTTTAAATGCTCCTAACCTGCACATATTTGTCTTATTTATCTTACACTGCATATTCAAAAGTCTAGAACGTAAATCACTTTTTAGGCCATTACGTAGCTCCATACTCAGTTATTTACATGTTATGGACGACTAGACTGAAAGAAAGTTTGTCAATGTACAGAAATACTCACACTCACACACATACATACACACGAGAATCAAACACTGGGTAAAACGTTTCATATTCAGCAAAGCCCACAACTAGATCAGTTAACATGGCAACACTGATGTTGTTGATCATGTGGCTGACCAATGTGATCGTATTAGGTGGCATAATGACCTGCATATGCGCTACTGTCATCATTAAGAATTAATCTGAGGAGGTGTTGGACAGGGAGGCCATGTGGCCAGCTTCAGGAGACAAGAAAACAATGGTGCGGCGTTTCAGCAGGGATTGCGGCGAACTCGACACTGCTATTAAAACAGAGAGCCGAGGCTTGGCCACAGTGTGAATGCTCCTGGGCTCATGGGGAATCAAGGCTGTTATTTAATCAGACAGCGGGGCAGTGAGTGAGGCAGGGCGACACTGGGTATTGGGACCGCAGCAGAAGGGCACGGGTTTGCACAGGGACGGGGAGGGCGGCCAGCGCTAAGCTGAACCGGTGCGCTAGCAGGGGATCAGTGACCCGTCCGGGCGACAGAAGGGACGGGTGTGATCACACACCAACCCCTGCCACGCGAGCTCATCCGGCAACAGTGTCAGCAAACAGTCCGGAACGCCAAGGCGGCTGCTGGCTGCGTCTCAGCGACGCCGGGGGTGAGTTTGACCTCTCAATCTCTGATCTGGCGAGAGCTAGCGAGCGTCCTGCATGAGCCCCGCTCGCCCAGGCCGGCCGCCAGCATGATGGGCAGCCATCTGTCAACCACCCATCCCATAATACTCGGAGGAGGAGGAGGAGGTTGGGGCTATTTTTAATTCAATGACTTTTCATGAGTGAGCTTCCCAGTCTGCCCCCATCCTGTCATAATCACCGCACCCTCACAACTTCCTCGCCACCCCTACCTGATTTCTGCCTGGCGGGAGGTTTAGCCAAAATTGAAGGGCAAAAATGTGTGTGTGTGTGTGTGTGTGTGTTTTTGTCTTTTATAGAATTGTTTTGTTTTGACACCGGATGGTGTTCTCTGTCAAAAGAGTTTTTCATTTCTCTCCCCCATGCGTCCAGAGCTCTGCAAAGGAGAGAGGAAATGGAAGGGGGGCTTTCAGACAGGGCCAAATACAGGGAAATCAAATACCCTGAAGCCTACCAAAAACAGAAATCCAAAAAATACTCACCACAGTGGAGCTCACAGTCTGTCCACAAAAAAAGTACAGGCAATGTTCTGGGACATCTAAGATTTCCAACTTCAAACCTGACATGAAGCTATCCACCTTTTGTTCAGATTCTGAGCATCTCTTCTCATTATTGTCATAATATGATATTGTGATTCATGAGCATATTCCTGCTGAGCCTGAAAAACTTTAGAGTTTTTAGAGAGGAGTGAAAAATTACCCTGACCAACCCACCACTATACAGAAGTACCATTCCTTTTAAACTGTTTCCTTATGAATATTCATTCAGTAGAACCAGTGGGATACACAGCCTCATCAGCACTATCCAATAGGGGGTCTTTGTTGCAGGTGAGGGAAATGAATCATAGTGAATATTCATGGATATCATTATGTCATTGGAAACCGGTGTAGAGCCAAGCTGAGGGCACCAAAAGTTCGTGTCAAAATGACATGCCTTCTCCTTCCGGTAATTCTTAAGGCTCTTATCTTCAGCCCCCATTGACGGTGATCCACTGCGCCGATCCGGAAGAGCCGTGTCCGCAGGCTGTGTTGTCGCCAAGGAGGGAAAACCCTGCTGAAAAGGGGGAGGGGGAGAGAGACTGGAGGATGCTGTCTTTGTCATTCTTGGTGTGCTTCTGCTGGAGCCTGTGGAGGACTTCGGGTTTCGTCTCATTAGGAGCAGGATTGCCGAGCAGCAGGGGGGCACCGGGCTCCGTGCTGCAGCTTGACGGAATGGCTGTGCCAACAGCAGAAAGTTAGATTAGAATTTATTGGGAACAGTTTCATCCCGCAGTGGGAATTTGCAGAGAAGCTCTACTTTTCTTAATTGTCCCAAAAAAATGCAAACACGAGAGAGACTACAAAACTAACAAGCTGTCTCCAGAAGCTTTCATTTAAGATTCCTGTGATAAAATACACTTCAATTTCCCTTCCTCTCTCGCTTTCTCTCTCTCTCTCTCTGTCTCTCTCTGCCTATCTGTGTGTGTCTGTTTTTCTCTTTCTGTCTGCGTGTGTGCGTGACTCTCTCTGACTCCCTCCCTCTCTGTCTTTCTCTTTTCCAGCTCGATAGAATATGCACCTGAGCGTCACGCAGGTGAGCTTTCTGCCTGAGATGTGCGCACTGGGACACACAGACAGCCATGTTAATGCGATGGCCAAGAGTGTGCAGACCTGTGTGCAGCCCTTCAGCGGTGCTTCTCGAATAACTCAGCGGCCTAATTAGCATACTTATCCAGATTCCTATCCTTCTCACACACGGAAATTTCATACCTTGTTTATATTATGCTTATAAGAGCCTCCCCATCAGTATTTTGGGGTCTCAAATGAAATCATGAACATTTCGCTGCCTGCAACTCTTTAATGATAGATAAAAACATTTGATTTACTGCACGTGTACCTTCAATTGGCACAGCTGCAGAACAGCTCATGAGTAGCATTCACAGCAGTGGCCTCAATCCCTCTTTAAGAGGTGTTCACCTTCACCTCCAGGGCAGCGTTTTCCATGTTACAGAAAACACATTCTGAATCTTCCTCTCCTTGCACACACATGTGGACACACATGCTCTGGTTCATACATACATGCATACAATGCACATACACACACACACACACACACACACACGCGCGCACACACATTTGGCAGTAAGACTGCAGGTCTTATTGAGATTTGTGTGGCGGTGCCCTAGTACATTCACCATCCATACTCATCAGCTTGTGAGGTGTGGGGGTGAGGGGGAAACCAAATGCAGCTCCACTCCATGGTCCTGACACCTGCAGCCACTTGCACACTAGTGTCCCCCTCTCCCTCACACCTGTTCCCATAGTGCTACAGACCTCCTGGAGAAGCAATCATTTTAAAGTTGAACCCCCCCCCCCACCCAATTCCATCCTCGCTCTTAACCTCTCCCTGCAGCATGCCAAGGACAGCAACCCGCGCTGTGAGCAGAGAACTGCAGTCAGAGAGACTCCAGACACGCCAGCCTGTTCCGGGCAAACTGGGAGCCCTTGTATAGCATCATTTCTGGTGCTGTAGATTTGGCATCGTAACTTCGCACTCCCCTCAGCCTTCAGATTTGGCGGGAACATTTTCATAACTTTGAATCCTCAAGCATCTCCCAAGAGACGCACGAATGTGGCCTCAGTCTTGTGCTCACACACGTGCCCACCACAATTTCACACTTCTAAAATATTCAGTCATTCTAAAAGAGACAGTGCAGTGAGTGGCTTTAGCTTCTCTGTTAACATGGAACAAGAGAAACAAGCACTCAATCTGCCATAATTACCCTTACCTTGCCCTAAACTACACTTGTGCATTCCAGCCCGTTGTGATGGAAGTCGATCTGGAGAAGAGCTACTAAATGCATGTAATGAAAATGTACAAGCATGCCTCCCAAATTTAAACATAAACATGATCTGTTTTATTCAAGGATTTATTTATCGGCCACAGATATTTCTATCACTGTGCATCAAGGAAAAGTTATCAACCGCTTTCTGACTTCTCCCAGCAAATGAGGAGGAAGGTAAACATTCGTTTATGCCCCTTGTTTGTCTGTGGTTTTGTGGCCATTGAATTGAGACATGATGTGACATGTTGATTGAGGCTGGTGAAAGTCTGGTCTGTGTGCCTTGAAAACAATACAATTTGGCAAGGGGTTGTTTTGTTTCCTTACTAACTCCATAGCAACACCAGTCACTCAGTAAGCATTCAAGGGATCGTGGGGTGAGAATTTGGAACTCAAAAAATGAAAAATAAAAAAATCCAGTGAAGAGCACCTTAAAATAATTATATCCGACCTAATTATATTTATTCATGTAAGCCAGGTGTCTAGCTCATCCTGTTAGGGAATTTACACTACAAACTTAATTTAAATCATTCAGCTGCCACTGTTTAAAGATGACACACGCACTGACACAATTCACAACCATGACACAATTTGTCAGAAAAAATCTTTAGGAGCAACAAACCTTGGATTTTACTCAATTTAATTTTCTAGTTCCTGAATGACATTTTATAAATAACAGAAGGCTTTTGCTCATCTTTGAGGCTGTGTTCAAGACCCTTTGAGGTATCAAAGAGCACATTGTGAATCCAGGCAGACTAATTAGTTTACCTATAGAATAGTGATATTAATTCTGAAGAAAAGCTTAGTTGTCTGAGAAATTCTTTTTTTTCTGTATTTATTTCCAAACCACTGGATTTTAACATTCTCTTTTTGGTGATGTGTGGGTTGTAGTTGTATCATTTTGGTCATTAAGAGGTACCTCAGATAATACTGTCTAATCAGAGCATTCATTCCACTTCACTTCATTTTACATGAAATGATAAATGATAAGTGATAAAAGAACAAAAAATACTTCACAAAAATCCTTCATAAAACAAGTGAAAAAATAATGTCAATCTGCAAAATTAAATTTAATATTTGCCCTTTAGATTAAAGACAGTGGTAGGCAAGTAAACTCCTCTACAGGTTTGAAATAAAATAGAAATCAGAATGTAATGTCACTGATGAAGAACTGTTCCCTCTGCAGTTTAGTGTAACATGCATAATGTATTGATCATTGTACATTTACTTCTAGCATATACAGTTTAACAATTTAATTGGCCCTTTGTGAAAAATGAATGACTGAGGTCTGCTGTTTCACTGAAGTTGAAGATTTTCTGTTGCTGACTGTGCTGCACCATCATATGCACTTTCCAAGCAATCTTGCACATGCTGACGTTGAAAAGTTGAAACTTACGTTATGTACTCATCTTTTGCAGCATTTTACATAGTTCCCAAAATCACTGATTTCCAGCTTTGTGATGTAGCATGAAGCTGGACCTCGCTTTGATTGGATGCATTCCATCTGTCTATGCTTGAGCCCTCCCCCTGCACTTTCAGCTCCCCTGAAAGACATACTAGCCAATCATGAGGTCAAGACTGATTTCTGGTATGAATCTGAATTTTCGTCTGATGAAATCCCTCTCCATTAGTCTGAACGATGTTAACTGAAACACACCCAAGCAAGCCCATGCTAGTGCTTCCCTTCTCTGATGCTGTGATGACACCGTAGCTCCCCTGCATAACCCTTCAGTTAGTGGTAGAGCTTTGAATATTGATTGACAATGGCAAAAATAAGGTCTTGATGGAAGCGTGACAATTTATGCCCCACCCGTCTGGCCTCCTACCTCCAGCATCCGAGCGTTTCCAGCAACCGGCAGAGCCTAGTGGCCATTAGAAGGGATTTAGAGAGCGTCTTAATGTTCAAAGTAAGTAGGAAGTGTGAGGGGGATTAGAGCAGACACGCGTGTTTGATCGATCTGATCCCGGGGATCAACCTCCCAGCATTCCACTGCTCCGGGCAGGAATGAGGAGATGCCTTCATCATGGCCTTTTTCCACTAACACAAAGATTAAAGTCCTCCAAAATAAGGGCCCGTATTTTCAAAAAATTAAATGTAAAGCGTGATGCAGCCAGAGAAAGAGAGAAAAAGAAAAAGGCTTCACTAGGATATTTATATACTACATTTGCTAGGCTTAAAATATGCAGCTATTCAAACCAACATTCCATTCACAGTCAAAATTGCCCACACTGGAAATTAACTGCCTCTTTGTATTTAACTGGTGTCATTCAGCATTGAATCCTTATCTGATTAATTGTGTGTGACGTGTTAGTAACAACCATCTGTTTGAGGAAACACATACACACACATATGCCAGAACACTCATACAAACACGTACACACACATATATGTGCACATGCACATGTACACATATATGCACATTGTATTGTATCTCCACCATCTCTGACTGTAATTCAAATAAATTGCAAAATCCAATGTTGTATTTTTGCAGAGAAGGACACAGAGTCTGAACAGTGTCTGAAGTGTTCTGGTAATTCAGAGCAGCGTCTGCAGGAGCAGCCTTGAACCAAATCTGTGTCTGCAAGCAGCTCCTTAGATTTTTTTTAACTCTTCCCCTCCACAGTTTGCAGAGGTGATAGTCAATGTGGAGTGCGGTTGCAGTCTATTCCCTCAACATGCAGGTGTTGCGTTCCTCATCAGGGCTTGTTCAGAGGGGGACTGCAAAGGTCACATGGGCAGACTGGAGTGTGACATCAGAGATCTCACTGCAATTTCTCTCTCTCTCTCTCTCTGTCTGTCTGTCTCTCTCTCTCTCTGTCTCTCTCTCTCTCTCCCTGTCTCCCTGTCTCTCTCTCTCCCTGTCTCCCTGTCTCCCTGTCACTGTCTCTCTCCCTGTCTCTCTCTCTCTCTCTCCCTGTCTCTCTCTCTCTCTCCCTGTCTCTCTCTGTCTCTCTCTGTCTCTCTCTGTCCTTCCTTTCTTCTCTCTCTCCGTCACTCCCGTTCTCCTTTCTTCTTTCTCTGCCTCCGACACCCTGTGCCCAGGCACGGTCCCGGGGTCTCCCAGCGCGCCTCGCTAATGAGGCTCTGTGAGGACGCTGCGTGGCGGAGCGCCAGGCCCGTGGCAACCCGAGGCCCGTCAGCGAGGATGGCGGCGGGGGAAGGGGACGCCATGGATTCCCGCCCGCCGCTAATAGAACGTCTGCGTCCGTGATCGATTGGGGCGAGGTTTGGGCTGACGTCCTCTGGGGTCTCAAAGATGAATGGGGAGGCAGTTAAAAGAAAGTTAAAAAAAAAAAAAAAGAAACATTTTGTTTTTGTAATTCAGAAAATGGCTGCCCTCTTCCTAGACAGAGGGAAGCAAAGCAGACACCACTGGAACAGGAGCAAGTTAAAACTCAAGATGTATTTCTCTGAACAAACGTTGACATGGTACCTCTTAAAATAAGAAAAGACTCTATAACAAGGGTGTCTCAGAGCTGAGATTTCACATACGCTGTAAACTTCACTTGAAAATTAACCATTAACCTAAATTCATGTCAGACTCTACCACCATGATAGGGTTGAAGGGGGGAAGTAATTAGTGTCAGCACTGGGGAGCAAATTAATTGGGTGTTTTTAACTAAACTGTATTAGCTGAAAGGTACCTCCTCCCACATGTCTGTTATGTTACAAACTAGTTGGCTGGGAGATGCACCACACTCCTTTCTGTTCCCGACATAGAGATGATGGAGTGGATATTGGCTTGAACAGAGGAAAAAAACCCAGCCTTTATATACATATAAACATTGGTCTCTGAACTATATCTATAGCAGAAACTTTAATATTAGACTTCACCCACAAAGAGGTCAAGGTATTGCCACTGTGTAGAAACAAAGCCTTCCACAGAATACCTGTTAATGATTATGCTATAACAGCATGGTATCTTAAATGGGGTAAACTGCGGCCCGCTCGCAGTGGTGACGAGCCCCTCCATCCACACAGTGCTGCCACTATAGCACACAGAGGCCGTGGCTGCCTGGCTAAATGCAGCGACATCACCATCACCATCCCAATAATGTCTGAGGTAGCAAATCCGTGGATCAGTGCCATGACTCTTCTTCACTCACCGTGGTAACACATCAGGGTGGATTGGCGCAGGGACATATCTCTCGTTCACCGTGGTAACAAATCTCTGGATCAGTACGATGATGTCTCCTTCATTCACAGAGTTAATGCAAAGCTGGGTCGGTACAGTGACTATGGTAACGCATGGCTGGTTTGGCACAGTGACAATGGTAAAACATTGCTGAATCGGCACAGTGACCTGCCCTTTGCTCATTGAGGTGCTATTCTGAGGAAAGGCCTTCTCTAAAGAGGTAAAACTGTAACTGCAGACCAGGGGCAAACTCTTTTATTCCTCTTACTGTGGCAATATGTGCTCCACGGAAGTGCACAGGACACTTGAAAGGTGACATTGCACTGTAGCAACGTAATGGCATTGTTTAAACATCAGGTCAACGTTGTGAGAATATTAGCTCAGTTACCTGCAGAGTCCAGGTGGAGGGACACAGTGCCCTTCTTGTCTCCTGACTGAGGGAAATGGTCATGCAACAATCAGGTGCTCTGATGAATTCAGCCACACAGTGGGAGGAGGCTGGTTTAATGCAGTCAAATGAAGGTGTTTGTATGTCTGGCAACGTACTCGCTTTCACTGACTAAGTGCCTCTCGCTGTCATTCGGGGAATGAATTGCACTGTCAATTCCTGCGAATGAATTCATTTAATGGAACAAAATGACTAATTGACTTTGACTAAGATGTTATTGTTTAACATGAAGTGCTGTACTGTAATATTTAGGAAAAAAAAAAATCTATCTACACTTTGTGTGTGCATGCATTTGTATGTGTGGTTGCATGTTTGTGCATGTGTATTTGTGTGGGTGTATGTATGTGTATGTGTGTGCATATGTGTGTATGTGTGTGCCTTTGTGTGTGTGTGTGTGTGTGTGTGTGCGCGTTTGAGAGAGAGAGAGAGCTCATGTATGTTCCTGATTAAATGTGCCTATCTGTGTGCATGCATGGTATTGATAATTCGAATAACAAAAATGTCAAAGGCAAACAGTGGGCACCGGCTGATCCAATAAAGCCATGATAAACCTGCTACGCAAACAATCAAGCCGGGGAGGGACCGAAGTGCGATTGTGCATCTCAATGCCCAATCTCCCTGCAGGTCAGAGCCAAAGGTCCGGGGGGGGGCGGAGGGGAACACCTCCCAGAGCACGCTCCTGCGAGCTCCTCTGGCAGCCACACAGCACAGGGCTCCAGCTGGGACCTGATAAGGGAGGTGAGTGCTGTCTGCGGGGGCCTGGGAAATGGGTTTCTCTTCTTTATGGAAATCCTGTCTTGAAAGGAATGTGTGCTGGAGGCTGAGTCAGAGATGACCCGTTCCCCAGTTAATTGCTGCCGCAGCGGCACGGCGGTCGGACGGGGGGGATTGAGTCACCTGCAGCTGGGCCCGGCGCTCCAATTTCTGTCCTCGTGTTTCAGCGCACACTCATAAACAAGCGTGTGCACACACACACACACACACACACACACACACAGCTAGACACATGAGTCACTGCTCCTCTTCTTGTCTGATTCAGTCCTCACTCTCAGCCAGAGAAATGTCTTTCTTTGTCACACACGCACACACACACAGAAAAGCCACAAAAGTCACAGACAGCTACAGTCTCATGAGTCAGACCTACCTGCGTTTTGAACCCGTTGCTATTTTCTTTTTCTTCGTCATTTGATGGGTCTGTATGTGTCATTGATAGCCGTGATGCCCCACCCACCACATGTCACATGTCAAGCGACACGGAGGAAGTCTTCCTTCCTCCAGGATGCTGTTATACTGGTGCCTTTGCAGCAGAACTCAGGGAGAGGAAACTGCAGATTTAATAGGCGTCCTCGCTATTCACGCTCCTACCTCACTCACCTCCAATTTCAAAGAGCGTGGAAACAAGCGCAGTTGACAAAGAAACCAACACATTTCCGAGCTGCAAGTGCTGCTTGTAGCTACCACTCTGACTGACTGACTGACTGACTGACTGACTCATTAAAGGCCGGGATCATTAGAAGAGTGACAACGGCAACAGGGATATTCCAGGTGTGCCTGGTGTCAGTGGCTTTGGAAGAGAGTAGGCGTGTTAGGATGACAAGGGCCTGTCAAGCGGGATGGTTTTGATGCCACTCTCGGCATCAGCAGCACATCCATCAACCTGCCCAGGCCACGGCGCCAGGGTGGGTGCTTGTCACATCTAGTCTCGCACGCTATCACGGCGGTTTTTCACGTTCAGAGCAGGTGTCTGCTGCACTCTTGGTTAAACAGGAGTGCCGGAGGCTGCTGCAATGAAGACATGGCAACTCAAAGTTCGGAACGGGTGGGGTATCTCTGCTCAGGTGTGCCTTTATGCGATAGACCAAATTTCCCACCCCCTCTCATCCCATCCTTTACCCCCTCTGGTCTCTCTGCCCCCCCCACCCCTCTCAGCCGCCCTCGAAATACAGACTGTTGACACAGAGCGTCACCCCAGCTCCCCATATTTGTCCACTTGCCCTTGCTCCTGCAATAGGCAGGAAGGCCTTGATCACATTCAGATCTCAGAAATTATATTCAGGAAATTAAACCACACTGCAGCTGTGAGAAATTGCTTCTTGCTGTAACCTTTCAATGCTCAGGTCACCATGCCAACAGGCTGAACTCCTTGGTGTTGGCTTGGTTGGGGGGGGGTGAACAGTAAAACTGCTGTCTTGGCCTGGAAAGGTTTGGAGGGGGCAGTTTTATAAATGTGGAAACTGTTTATATTTCTCACAAAATGGGCTGTTTATTTCTCAATATTCAGCAAATGTAGGTTTATGCATGAACCAAGTTAGAAAATCATGAAATATTACTTCACCAGTGATATTTTATAGATGCATTGTGAGCCTGTATCCGTCAATCTCACCCAATTACTGGAAGGAAATCACTTTGCCTTTTCACTCAGATGTGGGGGGGGGGGGGGGTGAAGAGAGCCAGCTTCCTGCGCACGACAATAGCGTGGCGATAGCCTCCATCTGCCCACATTATTTTCTTTATCGTCGTTTCTTTGTGTTTCGGAGGGCTAACGCTGCACACCCTCTTCAGGTAAATTACCTTCCCCTTGACCCGCTCCTGCTCACAGCCAAGCCGCATCTCCTCCTCCTCCTCCTCATGGCTAAATCAAGGATGTTTGGAGGTCTGTTTAACCTCCACTGTGCCTGTTTAGTGCTACTGTCTGTTTGCTCTTCCCCACACAGAGGATCATTAATGCATTGGATGGCTTTCCAGGATTTCCCTGGAGTATTTGAGTCCAGGTTTGACACAATGCAAGATACACCGCACTGCTGGCAAAATTGTGAGCCTACGGTAGATGGGGTGAATGGCCTGTTGTCATAATTAAACTTATTACGTTCTGGAAGCTAGGTTTAAGGAAAAAACATGGAGCTTCTTTAGATTTCTCTGATGTTGAGTAGCGGGCTCATTCATCACTGCTGTTGTACCCTTGAGAAAAGCAGTTCACCCATTTTGCTTCGGTAAACAGCTGGCTGTGTTAATGAATAGAGAGCAAGCTCACTGCGAGTAAAAGTGCTGCGAGTTCTCCCAGACAATGGCGTCCACTCAGCTGATAAAGGACATCTTGGATTGCCATACCTGTACATGACACCATTTTAGTCCATTTTCAGTTAATCCTTGGTGGCTGTCCATGTTTTGCGTCCGGCCCTCAAGCGTCGGTTTCAGGATGAACGTCACGGGGCGAAATGACGGTTTGACACCTCGCATCTGATGACAGAGGGAAAGACATGTGACACGACTCCCGGGACCTGCCAAACGCATCACTCCTTCATCCCCACTTGAGCGCCTGTCCCGGAATTCCACGCAGCAAGCAGGCAATTTGCCTCATCCGCCAACCAAATAAAGTAACATGAATTAAAAGGAGCGAAAGCAGAGAAATGAGAATGCTCTCACCCCTCACCCTTTCTGCCTGCGCCTGAAACACACTCATTATAACACCTCCATGATAACAAGGTTCGCCGAAAAATTAGCTGCCGACTCAAAGGAGGACCTCTCACCTTTCATTTCCAGGTGCCTCCGACGAAGGCAAGCTGAAAATGGAAATAATTGACAAGGTTAATTGGATTAATTTGCGTGCTTGTATCACTTTCTTTTAGAAAACAAGATTGACAAGTAGCTGTGCCAGTCTTTGGCAACATTGTTGAGGCAACCCTTGTGGACTGTGCTCATAAAAATGGAAAAAAACCTTCCTTGGAGACATAATGACCCATTTAAGCACTTAATGTAACCAAAAAGTTGGAAGTAAACATAATGTACCATTGTGAAATGTGTTTCATAAATGAGCAATAGCACTTGAGTGTATACAAACACGAAAGTGAAGCAGCTAAAAGCCTCTCCCGTTTGACTCTTTCTCTGGGATATAATGTGATATCTGATTCCCACTCTGCACTCCTGAGACTCTGTGCTGTAGCCATATATCAATCTCTTCAGGAAAGAGCCAATTTGATTTATCGAAGCACTCGTGAAATACAATTATTGAGCCAGCTATGAAGTGCAACACGCTCAAGAGGTTTAATTTATTGGATTAGGGGGTCTGTATATGTGGTACACAGTGCTGTGTCGTTTTAATTTCACCCATCCAGCACTCGCTCTCCCCCCTTCCCTCCGCCTCTCTGCCCCTCTCTCCCCCCGCTCACATGTAGAGCATAGCTCAGGCCTCTGCACACAAAGGGCAGCAGGTTTGCAACCAGAACTGCCCACCTCTTGTCTATTTCAATTATGCCTTTGCTCAAACACATCAAACCACTCTTTTTTGTGACTCTTTGAGCCCTGAAAGTATAAATAAAAATGATGATTTGAAATACATGATTAGGTGGTTAGAAAAACCTCTTCATTTATCTTGATCCAAGTCCTGTAATATTGTCTAAGCTCAACAGGAGTGGTAGTAAATGTGCAATACATGAGTAATGAACATAGATCAATTTCTTCTTTACAACTGTTTTCTAATGTTTTCCATTACAGCATGCAGGACTGTTGACTTGAGCAGGCTGCTAACCACCACCCCCCTTCCCCAACTGACCCTCATACACACACACACACACACACACACCAAGTGGTTTAGTACCACAGCCCACTAGTTTAACCATTGATGAAAAGAGTCCCCAGGCCTTTGAATAATCCATGGCGCAGAGCTTCTCGGAGACCCTTTAAATCGCTCCTATTAAGTGTTATCCACACCCCACCCTCTCCACCACTGTGTTGAGCATTTCCCCCACTATTGCCTCTCTGCCTCGCCTGAGCCGGGAGGCCTGAACCATGCAAGATCTTGTATCAATCTACTTCTTCTATCCCTCTCCATGCAGGCCTGTAAATAATGGGTGTGTCTGCTCTGCTGCTGTGCCATATGTGTCAGCACCTCTGTCATGTGACAAGGGAAAGTGACAGGGCTGTCCATGACAGCAAAACATTTTGATTGGATCAGAGAGCTCAGTGACGTGGTATTCCAACAGAAAGTGTTTTTTGGATAGACCTTCTAGTTTTGGACAGCCTGGTGGGTGTTAGTTGCCATTCGGAAATGCCTGGCCCTGGCCTGAATGAGGGTCATTTCATATGCTGGTTAGGGTGCCCAAATGCCAGGGAAGTACTGGTGCCAGGCTTGCGTTTACTGTCTGTTTGCTGAGCAATAAAATGTAGAGTAGCTTTTCCCAAAACTGCTCCCGGGAACTGTTCGTACAGGCTTTCGTTCCAGCTGAGCTCTCACTTGATTGGGTTTGATTGAGCTGTTATTGAATTATAATCTGATTTTGACATAATGTAGTATCCGCTCCTGGGTCTTTATTACAGATATGGATTGTTGAAAATGTGTTTATTTAAACAGAAGGATTCAAGTAAAGGGGTTTCATTAAGATATTCATTTCAACTCCTTAAACTGAAAGAATGATTGATTAATATGCACAGATTCATTTTATTGGTATTTTATTTTATTATGTGTAATTAATTATTCACTGCAGCCTAGGACAAGCAACTGGACAACTAATTAAGCTTAGCTGAGACAGCTGCCTGAAAATTGTTCGCAAAGCCAGTTATTAACAGAATTACACTGCATAAACAACTTCACTCTTAACAGTAATGCAAACGCACACCTAACAGCCCATTTCTTTCGCAAAGAATGCATATCCAAATGGCTGAAGAGATGCACATTAAAGACCTAAATTCAGACAGCAGCTCACTCAAGCAAACCCGTTTGAGAGCTCAAATGGAACACAAAAACATCATACATATTAGGTACCAAGAACCACAATTAGATTGCACTGATGAACAGCCAGTAATAGCACATGTCTTGCAATCAGGGATTAGTTAGATGTTAGATGTTTTGTGGCTGGAGTGTCAAGTCATGGTTTGAGTTTTTGATATTGGAACTGCCTGGTATGGGGTAAAATCCTTTGGTGGCTCTTTGAGAAGGGCCTTCAAAGAATTTCACCTCTGTGGCCCTAGTAAAAATCGGACTGTATTAATGTGTTATATTATCTAAAACTGCAAGTCCCTTTGGTAAGTGTCCTATTACAGTGCATTGGTTGTGTAAGTCATGGCTTTGGGATTTCCCCACGTCATTTAATTCCTGACCTGTATACCAATGGTAACATTGAAAAACGTATTTAGGGAAAAACAAATTAAATTTTGATTCAATTCAGTTCCATTGGAAAAACTGAAGCATTGTAAAACCAAGAACAAATGAATAACTTCAGCTCTTGCTGAGGAGGGTTATCACAGCACTGTGTTCACCATAGAACATTACAAAACCATTGCTGAGAAATTAACTTGCGGTTAACTTCTCATTTTAAAAATGCCCAGCTACATTGTATTACTTTAAATTAGCAGCCCAGTGGAACAGTTGCAATAACTTTCACGGAGAAAATGTGGTTTCCATGGTACCAGCGCTCCAAAAATCTACCCAGAGTTCTCAGCAACAGATCCTCAATGGCGACTCCCCTGAGAGGCATATGAACACTATCACACCAACGGCGAACGGCTTTCACAAACAAGCAATTATTTGACTCAGAATTAAGACCTAATTACAGCATTGTTATTTGCTTATCCCCTTTAATCTATCCACCATCATGTGTCGGGTTTCATAAACTGTTGAAAAGCCATTGATGAGATAATCAACTTTAATTAGCATTTTGTTTCAAATAAGACGAGAAATAGGCCTAATTGAGGACTTAGCTTCATCAGTTTGGGAATTGTTTCTCTTTTTTAATTAGATAATTTGAATCAAAGGTAATTTGACAAAATTAAGATAATTTAAATATATATCTTAAAAACCACACACACCACACACAGTTTCAGCAGCGTTATTGAATCCTCTTTTTTTTTGGTGTCCATGAACTGATTGGAAGTTAATCAGTTCAACTGCACATGGGATTGTGCGTTCATATAACAGAAAAATACAATCTCCCCTACCGTGTGCACTCAGCCCCACTACAGGAGTTTTATGGAGGAGGCATGCTACCATCTCACCCACGTTAACAGAGCGCTACTTAGCAAAGCGCGAAACCCATTTTCAATTGCACAAGACCCGAGTCTCTGCTTATTGTGCTCTGTTATTTACTTGATTAGATTAGGATGGTTTCATCTGGAGCGATGTACAATATATGGCTGACATTGTTTTTGTGGTGTGGTAATTGGCCAGTAAACTCAGGTGTGTGGGGCCAGTGGTGGCGAGTATAAAGGCTTTTTGCTCTTTTTCTGAGGCAGGGGGTTAGGTTAGGGGAAAGTCAAGAACAAGATTATCACATAGCTAGCTTACTCAGATATTACAGCAGCACAATTTAGCATACTTGGTTAAATACAGGCATTACATTATTATCGTTTAGCAGATGCTCTTATCCAGAGCGACTTACAGACATCTAATGAAGTGGCATAAAAAAAGTTTCACAAACGGAGCACAACTCACCACATATGAATAAGCATCAATGCCAAACAGCGCTGAGATCACAAGTGTGTGCCTAGATTGACATGCAAGTGCAAAGTTCTTGGCGGCAGTGTAGCGTAGTGGTAAAGAGAAGGGCTCGTACCTCAAAGGTTGCTTGTTCAATTCCCTGCTAGGACACTGTTGCTATATCACGGGGACTCAGCAAGGACTCAGGGGCAGACAGGAAGGAACGATGTAACACGAGTTTACTGAAGCCAAGTCGTAATCCAAAAACAAAGTCAGAACAGGCACAGTCCAAAACCAGAGAAATCACGGCAAACAAATTCAAAAAGCAAAATCGAAGTAACAAGAACAGACAGGGTCGTAAAACGGGCAGGCTAAACAGAACAAAGAACAGCTTGGTAGGAAAACTGAGACAAACTAGCGATGAGACATGAAACAAACGGGGAGTATAAAGGGCAAGGCTGATGACAAGATGGGGTTCAGGTGTGCAGGTAGGCGGGTGGAGCCAGTCAGGTGACCAGGTGGGCGGAGACAGGGCAGAGAGCAGGGCAGGGCTGGAACACAGGGAAAAACAAAAGCACATGGACAGGGAAAACAAAAACAAAAACAACCCCCGGCTAAGGAGCCGCAGTCCTGACATGCTATACCTGGGTAAGTGACTTAACCAACAATTGCCTCAGTTAAAATATCCAGTTGTAGAAATGTATCACTTGAAAAAATCAAGTCACTCTGGGTGAGAGCATCTGTTAAATGACAATAACATAATGTAACAATGTAAAGTAAAGCGCTGTATACATAAAACCATGATGTGCAGTTTCACGTGTATAATTATGCGTAAGGGGAAAAAAGATCATGCTTGGGCAGGGTCTGGTCAGCCTGCTTTTGTTGTTCTTTCTGCAGATGCTCTCATTACCCCCATTTTAGTGTCAATGTCAGGCAATAAAAGCACAGGGTCTGGATGTTCTTCTTGCATAGGTCTCAGGACTACTGTAGAAGCTTGTGCTCATAATCAGAATGGATCTTATTTTATATTGCATATTTTCACTGTTACTTATTTTCATCCACACTTTTATGAATGATATGTGATGTGTCTGAGATGTAGGTGCTATATTCCAGTTGGTTTGGTTTGAAAATGTGTTTATTTAAATTGGCTGGTTGTCTGTCAATCCTGCCTGCTGCACTGAGCATGTGTTCACTTCAGGGCTTACCCACAATGCCTCTGGGCTGCCTGTTGAAGACAGAGGTGGTGACCCATTACATGCATGCAGAATCAGGCCCTGTGTAAGTGTTTTGAACCCAACATTATGAGCACTTGGAACACCAGGAAAAAAAAGCTATTTTAAGCTCCACGCCTTCTGCATCATCAGTAATTGTTCACATTTAACAACTAAAGGTTATTATCTTTCCTGGTTGGTTGGTTGGCTTTGCTCTCCACCACTTTACAAAGCAGTTTGAACATGCTCACACCCCTCCCTCTCTCCTTCACATAGTAAACTGAGCAATCGGAGTCTGAAGAGTATCCTTTGTTTGTGGGTACTGAGGCATCTGCCAACAGGATGTCCCAAATAACGGGAGGGGTGGGGAGTAATGGATGTTCTGAGCAGCGCACAGCGACAGACAGGTTTCTCCAATCGGGGCAGAAGAAGCAAGGGCGCATCTCTGGGGCTGAGGTGCTTAAATGTGTCAGGTACAGAGCCGCTCCCTGCAACTTTCCCCCCACCTGCCATGGCCCTTGCAGAACAGACAGTGGAGACACATCCTCCCTGCCCATCTGCCCACCACCCCCCAATGCGTGCACGCACACACACACACACGCACACACACACACACACACACACACACACACACACACACACACACACACACACACATAGACACACATATATACTCTCATGCACTCACACACATATACACACACACACACACACACACACACGTGCGTGCACACACAAAGACATACATACATACATATACTCATGTACTCACACACACACATAGACATACATACATACCCTCATGTACTCACACACATACACACACACACGAACACACACACACACACACACACACACACACACACACACACACACACACACACACACACACAAATGCACGCACACACTCTTCGGGCTCCTCTGCTGACAGCTGCACTGGCTCAGGTGATTGATAGCTCTGCCCCCGGTTTCAGTGTCAGAGTGCAGCGCCGCTGTCACAGGTGACCTGTCCCTGCCTCTCGTCTGCAGCAGCCTCTCTATGGCACAGAGACACAGCTGCTCCTGTCTCTGCTTTTCCCCCTCGTCTCTGATCCCCTCTCCATAAATACAACGGTGGAATTCAGTCCGGAGCTCGGCCTCTAATCCATCAAAACTTCCCCCACACAGAACAAAATCAGCCGTTGCTAATACAGCCAGAAGATTTTACTTCACACCGTGAATTGATGCTTGTTAAACAATTATAAATGTAATCCACAGAGTTAAAAGAAAAATAAAGGCAAATAATGCAAGAGCCATTAAAAGTATAGCACGTGGTAAAGAGAAACAATTTATAAAGTCTTTATAAAGCCTTTATATTCTGTTATAAGCCTCTAATTAATGGAGTCAGAGAGTTGTTTTTAATGCATTATTTTCTTAATGCCACAGTGTCTCACAGCTCCTCTTTACAATAACCCTTTTAGTGTCAATTTCCACATTCCCAGCTGGAAACAGTTGCCAAAGCAGAGTAAAGAGAGTATGATGAGATTGAGATGGTTGTATATCAGATTTCACCAAGTCTCTTGCTAATGGACATTAAGGACATATGGTTATGGTTTGGATCTTTCTTCACAAGCCATGCTGTATGGCTGCACACTGTTCAAGAGGCTGCAATGCAGTCCTTTCATATATACATATGCAGTACATTATATTATATATATATATATATATATATATATATATATATATATATATCACATTCATATCAAAACACCCAAGTGATTAGCATGTCATTAGTCTTCCACTGCCAACTATAATACACTTCTTACTCATAAACAGACAACATAAATGCCGCTGCGTGACTATTGACTGGATTACCTGTTCTGACAACCTCTGAGAATGGGGATATTAATGATGAGCTATGTGGTTATTGTAAGTGAAAACTGAGATGAAAAATCACACACCCTACTGCTCCACATCAAACTATTTCTGATTTATTTAAACTGCGAATGAAAACCTTTTATATTTAATAAACAAGGTGTGAACAAGGCATTTTATGAAAGCAAAACTAGCTAAATTCCATTTATTTCAGTGTAATTTACTCACTTTACTGTAATTGTCAGCAACAGGCTTTTAACCAGCGCTCCGTATGTTAACTAAAAAAAATATATGAATATTAACACGTGCGAGAGCATTTTGAATGTTGTGTAATGGGTATCTAGAACATGGACGAGCAAAAGAAAACAGATTAGCGGGTTACCAGTAGTCATCTGCCCTTTTCATAGGGGAGAAAGTGGTATTTATTGTAATATTGGTCTTTTGTTCCTGTTCACCTTCAGGCAGAGGTGGTTTAAAGGAGCCATCATCTCCGTCCCCCCCCCACACCCCTTCCCGCTAGGACTGGCCAAGGCTGATCTTCATATCCACCGCTCTGCAGTGAGCCCCCCCCCCCATGGGACCGTCTCAGGAAATCCCCCCCGGCACGACCTGTCAGGCCGCTTCGCTCCGCCAGAGCGCCGTTTTTCAGCAGCGCACATGCGGGGGAAAGATGGGGGGGGGTGGTGGGGCGAGGGGTGGGGGGGGAGGATATTTTCTCCTCGTGTGATGAATGCATTCACGGCAAGGCCGGGGGAAATTCCAGAGAAAGGGATTCCAGGAAAATGTCAGGCCAATGAGGGGCTTTGGCGTGGATTTGCCTACAGAGGATTTAGTCTGGGAGAAAATGACCCCAGGGTAGGCATACACACTGGTGGCCTTATCTACCCTGTTTACACTGCCTACAAAGCTCTTCAGGTGGTCTGTCGACTAATACATATTTACATCGGATATACAGTATTCTGAATAATTATGTGTCACTAATTAGTACAAACAAAGATTAAAATAGAAGCAAGTAGCATCAAGCTATATGCCCACTAACTCATGTAAATAGTCACAAACATATGGATGCATTAAACAGCACATACTACTAATTTGTCTCAACCTTGTAATGCAGTCATGAAGCAATTTTAGCAAGATATTAGCTTGCTAATTCAGCAGGTGATTTGCTAGAAGTCTGGAGAAAAAATTAATTGGCTAGCGTGTCAATCATACAATAAAACCAATACAATAAACCATTGTTACCATTGCTTATATCATGTGGATGAACTTTAAGATTTCATTGCTTACTTAGCTAGTTGGATATAGAGTCATCTGGCCTTCTTTCTCACTAGCCAGATGGCTATGTATATGCTAAACCATTGTTTGTTCTAAGACATTCTATACCTATTGTATGAAGTTCACCTACATTGTGTGTAATATGTAATATGTATGATATGATATGTAATATGTAATATTCTATATGTAATATGTGGATTTTGTACAAAGTACAAGAAAGTAAACTGAAACTCAAAGTCCAGTGCTTGTTGAAAAACTGAAGAACATTTTGTCATTAGTGGTAATTACTCTTCTTTCTGTCCACTATTTAAAACTGAAAAGAAGTGCAAATGACCTCATTTTAAAAATCAATCCTACAATTCTGCTGATAATTTGGTTACTCAGATTCAGTGGGAGATCCTTTCAGGACTGTACGGCTTGGTGTAATATGTCCATCCCGTATCATACTAAAATGCTAATTTGTCCATTGCGCCTCCATTGGTACGGAGTCATTGGCCTGGTATACAACACCTTTAAGGAGCTCAGTGTAAGAGTCTATGGTGTGTGTTAATAGAACACAAACAGGGATATACAGGAGGTCTGAAAGCAAGTCTCTCCAGGTGGAAGGGTGGGTGTTTACAGGTAATGAAAACTCTGAGTCAGTCTGGACTAATGAGCTTTTGATCATCTCGTCCAAAGGAATGGTTTAATAAAAGTGTGCTTTAGGATTCGTGGAGATCAATTTGAAATATAAAAGGCCATTAGCGTGATGAACATCCTGGCTCAGAAATGGCTGCTGTGCATCGCACAGGTGAGTGTGGTGGTAACTGAGGTGATTCACCCCCTATTTACCATAGAGTTCTTTGAAATATATACAAATGCAATCCATTATTATTAGTAGTAGCACTCATATTAGCGGTACTAGTGTTATTATAGTGCACTGCCATGTTCAAAACTGTATAGGATGAATGTTTTCTCTTCTTTTTCTTTCTTGATCATTGATCAGATGTTGCACGGATGTATGGGTGGAGTATATGGCTGTATGGATTTTTACCGCCTTGAGCTGAAAAGGCAAATATGCCATGGAAGGTGTTCCTCCACAGGAGCGAAGGCTTTTTTGCTGTCTGGTGTAAAATGGCATAAATGATTGTCAACAAGTCAAATGTCTGACAGCAGCTGTAAATAATGTGACAAGGAACACAAAGGGAAGAGAGATCAGCACCCTATAACCACTGGTTAAGGCCATTGCCGAGTCCCCAGCAATTTTCCTCCCGTCCATGGAAGATGACATACACACTTTGTGTGGCAAAGCCTCTGTCACCGGCCCAACCTGTGTACCGCCTTTTGCATATTTGAACGTTCATGCACCCCCTATTTATTTATTTATTTATTTATTTTTTGCTTCCTATCTTTAAAACGAGAGAGGGAAGAACTGCGACTTGGTACCGCATTGTTTGGGAGACACACAAGTTCAGAGAGGCGCAGCGAGAAACCTGTTCCCGGCTTGTCGGGGAAACAAAGCTTAATTAAAGACACAAGCCGCACTCTGTCTCGCAACACTGCTGCCAGTTGCGTGTTACCATGTGAGAGGGAGGGGAAGGGAAGATGAGAGAGAGAGAGGGAAAAAGAGGGGGGGGGCGGGGGTGTAGAGGCAGGGTGTAATTGGCAGTCTGTTAAACACCAGCAAGCGGTAATGTCTACTGATGAAAGCCTTTTCAGATTGACAAGTCTGTGCCTGGACTGACGTGCCAAGAGCTTTCAGCTTTTATTCCCCCAACAACTCGCACAATGACGGTTTGATGAGGAAGGAAGGAGAGAGAGGAAGGGAAAGACGGGGGGTGCGGGGGGGGAGCGAGTGGCTCGATGCAGCTGCAATTACTGGAACGACTCCTTGCCAAGGAACATGATAATTCCCCCTTTCTGTGGGAGCTTGATTTGCAATCTGAGGGAACCAGTCTGAATGGTAAGTATATGCAGGGACTCGTGTACCTGGCTCTGTGTCCATCAGAGTCTCCGGCACCGGCACTCACCCTGGGACCAAAGCGTCGCCTCAGCCTACATCTCCTGAAGCCAAGCCGCGCACCAATCAGAGACAGTTACATGGAGTTTAATTAGTTTAATTCCCCAGAGATCTAAGAGGCATGGCAAAATACGCTGGCTTAACTATCTGGCCATAAGATTTCATACAAAGGCATCTGACAGCATTTGTGCATTTTTAAATCTTTTTTTTTTTTTATTCCTAATCTATGGCTGTGTCCTGCAAGTGCAGCCAACAAGTGACATTGTGACAGCAGGTCAACACTCGTGACTCGTCGTCTCTGCGGGGAGGGTTTGGACATGGACGCCACGTGAAGACTAATCCTGTCCAGTCCACATCGTGTCTCTCTCCACCACGCTGAGGTCCGGACACGTTCCCTCCGAAATCCATCTCCCTTCCTGCTGTCCTCCTCCCCGGAGGTCTGGCAGTCTGGTCCCGGGGGTGACGTCACCAGCAGCAGGGGACACCAGGGGACACCGCCCTGCCCTGCCGCCATCTGGCTCTCCAGCAGCAGGTGACACGTGGGCGCTCGCTGGCCCTCTTGCCATCCATGGGCACACGTACGGGCGCTGCCACCCACGCCCACAGCCAAATACAGCCCCTGTCCATCTGCTGTGTATACACACAGACACACACACACACACACACACACACACACACACACACACACACACACACGCACACACACACAGGATATTATGTTTATAGTAGTCTGAGACATCAAAAAAGCTCTGGGCTTGAAAGTGAGCTGCATATTCGTTAAAAAAACAGCACAACAAGCAACTTTGTAGGTACCAATCAGACGAAACTTTACAGCCAGAACATTGCCAGAAAGCTATGGCATCTTAAAACAGCCCTGCTGGCTTTTTCCGCTCCCCATATTGCCTCAGAATCCATTTACCACCGCTTAAAACTTAAGCCCTCAAGTTTGGTCCCAGTATTCAGCGGATTTTTATAATTGAGTTTCTAGTAATTACGGAGGAGCTAATGCATCTTAAATGGCCTCTAAATCAAGGGTAAAGATTTTTTTCATTCCGCGTACATGGACAACTTGTTTGCAGTTGGCTTTGGTGTCAGCATGCGTGTGTGTGCGTGCGTGCGTGCGTGCTTGCGTGCGTGCGTGCGCGTGTGTGTGTGTGTGTGCGCATTTGTACATGCGTGTGTGCAACTGTGGTCTGTGTTTGTGTTTTTATATGTGAGTTCATATTAATATCAGAGGCATTTTTCGTATTTTATATGATCAAAACAATATATTATGCACGTGCCCATATGCACACGTGTGTGTGTGAGTGAGTGTGTGTGTGTGACTGCGTTTGGATAGTGTCAGGAGAGGGGGGGTGGGAGGTACCAGCAAGAAAAAGATCAGAGGAAGAGAAAGGACCACTCCCCAGGGACATATCACTTTTACTGTACATCGAATCCCCGCCGGCAACTACCAGGGCTAGTCAGGAACGCTGTTCCAATCCCGTCTCAGAGAATTGGGTGCCCAGGGACTCCTGCCTGGCCTGGTTTTTATCTCAATAATAGAGACTACTCAGCAAGCATCAGTGCTCGGGCTGCCTGGATTTTCACACACACCATACAGGTCATCCACTCAAAACACATGAATGAGGCCTTTGCTTTTTTCACCCCGACACAAAAAAAGAAAATATTTTACTCTCCCTTTTTTAAACCTCTAAAGCTTTCAGTTCATTTCTCCTCGCTGAAGTCAGCCCAAAACAATGCCCGCTTGCCCTTCTTCCCTTTCTCGCTCTCTTTCCACCCCTCTCTCTCTCCCTCTCTCTCTTACACACACACAATAGCTGAAAGCTGAATTCTTGCTCTTAGGCCACACCATTAGTGCAGCATAATGGATGTGCTGTGGATCGAGGCGCGGTGCTCGGGGTAACAATGCGTGTTAGTCTCATCTCTCTGACATCCAATGAAACCGGAATGCTCGCTGTTCAATTAGGCTGCCACAACCCTCGCCTGCTCCACCTACAACCGCATAAAATTAATTGAAAGCACAAACATGCTTCGCCTCAAAAATTAAATTGCTCTATAAATAGCCCGCTAAGGGTATTTTCAGGCCTCAGGTGCATTCAACAAGGTAGAGCACCTCAAAACTCTTTATTAAAATGAACAACACCCATCTCCATATCTTTCTATGAATAAAAGAAGGCATACATTTCATTATTTGAATATTTATTATGATAATACATAAATGTATTATTTGGTTCATATACATACACACACATATACATATACACTGATGAGCCAAAACATTACGACCACCTGCCTAATATGCGGTTGGTCCTCTGTGTGCCGCCAAAACAGAGCTGACCTGCCAAGGCATGGACTCTACAAGACCCCTGGAGGTGTTCTGTGGTATCTGGCACCAAAACATTGGCAGCAGATCCTTCAAGTCCTGTAAGTTGTGAGGTGGAGCCGCCGTGGATCGGACTTGTTGGTCCAGCACATCCCACAGATGCTCAGTCAGATTGAGATCTGCAGAATTTGGAGGGCAGGGCAACACCTTGAACACTTCATCATGTTCTTCAAACCATTCCCAAACAATGTGTGCAGTGTGGCAGGGCGCATTATCCTGCTGAAAGAGGCTACTGCCATCAGGGAATACCATTGCCATGAAGGGGTGTACCTGGTCTGCAACAGTGTTTAGGTAGGTGGCATGTGTCAAATTGACGTCCACATGAATGGCCTGACCCAGGATTTCCCAGCAGAACATTGCCCAGAACATCACACTGCCTCCACCGGCTTGTCGTCTTTCCACAGTGCATCCTGGTGCCATTCAGTTCCCCAGGTAAACTGTGCACACGTACACAGCCATCCACGTGATCTAAAAGAAAAAGTTCTGATGCTCGTGTGCCCATTGTAGGCGCTTTTGACGGTGGACAGGGGTCATCATGGGCACTCTGACCGGTCTGCGGCTATGCAGCCCCATACGCAGCAGGGTGCGATGCACTGTGTGTTGTGACACATTCCTCCTGTAATCATCATTAAAATTTTCTGAGACTTTCTGTTGGTTCACACCAGACAGGATAGCCTTCGTTGCCCTCACGCATCGATGAGCGTTGGGTGCCTAACACCCTGTCACCAGTTTGTGGTTTGTCCCTCCTCTGACCACTGTCAGTAGGCACTCACCACTGCTGACTGGGAGCACCCCACAAGCCTTGCTGTTTCAGAGCTGCTCTGACCCAGTCGTCTGGCCATAACAATTTGGCCCTTGTCAAAGTTGCTCAGGTCTTTATCCCTGCCCATTTCTCCTGCATTATATATACATATATATATATATATATATATATATATATATATATATATATATACACATATACACATATACACACACACACACACACATATATATATATATATATATATATATATATGAAGGGAACGATGATATGTTTTTCCCAGCGGGGGTCTTTGCTTTAGTTTTCTGTGTTGTCCTTTTGTTGCTTTCATTCAGTGAATTCAAGAGGGGGAGCTGAAGAAGAACTATTTATTTTATCCTTTGAGGGTGTGCTCTGCCTCGCTCATCTTGTCATATCAGTCCCAAGACCATGATTTGCATTTTGTTTTCCTTATGTTCTCAACCGCTATACTGTGCATGTCACACTGTAGTGGACTGCAAATGTACAGCAGTATTGTATATGCTCTTCAAATGGATGAGTATGTTAATGGACGAATATTTCTGCAATATTAATATAATGGAACATTTGACATAATCTCATATTTACCTAATGTTTTCCTGAAAAAAATGTTGCCCTGCACAATAGAATTCCACACAACGCAATTTACAACGTGGGGTTTTGTTTGTAAGCAATGACCGCCTTTAGAAATATATAAACAGTGCTAAAAGGGTACTGAGTATGACACATTAATTTTGTGTTTCCTCTCTTCCGCAAATATGCCCATCAGTTTCTCACTGTGCCTCAGAGCCATAGCCTCCCAGGGAGAAGGGGGTCAGAGGCGCCACCAGTGTAGTGTAAGGCAGGGGTTAGTGTGAGGGCAGTAGGATGCCGGGTGGAGCTGGATGGATGGAAGATTTCTTTCTGTCGCACGCCATCAGTGTCACTGACACAAACCGGAGACTGACATGAGACTGAGCAGAGATTCAGTAAATATTGTCCAGCAGCTGACCACAGATTTATAAGAGGCTTAGCTAAGGCTGACCAGAGACTTTCTGAGAGGTTCACCGGAGATTTACAAGAGGATGGACCAGAAACTGTCTGTAGGATGACCAGAAACTGTCTGTAGAGGCTGACCAGAAGTAGAGGACAGAAGCCACCTCTGACTTCTGACTGTTCATTTCTTTTGAGCGTCCTTGGAAACCTCATATACATACATTTCATCAATATTATTTATTCATACTATTCATACTTTCTTGATACTATCATCATTGTCTTATTGTCATCGTTGCCATCATCATTGTCTTCATCCGTTTAATCTTTTTTAGATAATTTGTAGTATTACAAAATAATGAGTTGAGTGTACTCAAAGTATGTGTGTGTTTGTGTGTGCATGTACGTGTGTGTGTTTGTGTGTGTGTGTGTGCGCGCGCATGTGCATGTGTGTATGGTTAAACATCTTGTTTTCCCTCACCTGGAGGACTGGGCAGTAAATAAGGCTCTTCCCCTTACCGGTTGGACGGTGTCAGCTGCTGAAGGTGGGAGCAGCTGTGACTGGACTGGAGGGTGGTATCAGGGGAGGTGCAGGTGTGAGAGCCAGGCGCAGGGGGTGGAGCTTAAAAGAGAGAAGCCGAAACAGCTCTGATGCGCTTGCTAGTAGATGCACGTCTCAGAGAAAGCCCTTTAATTAACCACACATCACAAACACACAGTATACTGATGGGCAGTCTCATTCTCTTACGTGTGTCATCGCATTAGGACTGTCTCATCAGAATTATGATTTGATCACATAGTTGATTAATACATTTTTTAGATTTACAGCTTGCCAATGTTTCTCATCACTCATGTTACTCAACATTACTCTTGAAGTGTTGGTAATGTTCTGATGTTATATTTTATTTTCTGAGAGTTTCGGCTGTTTATGTTGATATTCTGTACAGAGTTAGAGTTTGCTCTGTCTCTCCACTGTTGCTAGCCATTTAGCGAAGATTATTAATTTGCAAATGTAGTAAAGAAAACCATCAACCCAGATCCAATCTTACGTCTTTAGCATTGCTGTAGGTCAGACAGATCAGAAAGAAGTACATCTTACTCTGTAGTAGCTAGCAAACACAGTTGGCAACATGTTGGTACCACAACACTATTTGTCATTTTATATCAGATCTGTGTAGTCAGGCAGCTAGTCATGTTTTTATTTATGACTGAGGAAAAGTTTGGTACTTGTAAATGGTGTTCCATACCTTTAGCTAGATGGTTTACTAGCTACCAGCTTGTGTCTGTTTATTTAACAGAAAGGGGATCCCCAGGGAAAACATTTTGAAATGTGTTTTTTCTTGCAATTAAAAGACACATAGTGATCCCAATTCACTATCATGAACTGGCCAAGCTGAGGTCAACCGTATTAGTTTATTATTAGTTTAGCAATATGGATTTTAAGTCATATATTCCAGTTCAAACTAACAAAAAAGGATAAAAATGATCTTCATCAGTCTGAATAATCAACTAATCTCTACTGGCCTAAAACACACACACACACACACACACACGCATACACACACACACACACACACACATGCCCATAAGCACATACCCATACACCACTCACCCAGTGCCATCTGCCAGTGCGGGACAGGTGGTGTGCTGGGTCCTGGTGCTGATAGATTGTGCCCCCAAGCGCTGACTTGGAAAACATTTCCACTTATTGCACAAAATAGATGGGTATACAATAAGTACGGGGTTCGCTGCTCCCAGATCATTCATTTGAATACACTTTCTACCTTGGGCCGGTCTCTGCGCGATCATTATCGTATCCCAGAATGCACCACCCACGTCAAACACACAGCATTCATGCCCAGCCTCTCTGGAGGGAGAGAGCGAGGGAACGATTCGTTGATACATGACTAATCATAACGAATCAGTGCGTGACAAATCAATCTGTCCCTGGCAGAGACACATCGGTCTGATACTACACAGGGGACCCAAGCAAGTGGGCTGCCTCTCCGCGTATGCCCCTCATATCTGCACAAACAAACTGTCTTTCCCCAAAAGGCTCTTTAAAACACTGCGAGCAGACAGTAGCAGTGCGGTGACACAAGACCAGCTCCAGTCACCTCCTCGGTAACTTCTGCAAGTTTAACGCATATCTTTGGTTCCCCAAGTAAACATTGTTTATAAGTGTTTAGTGAGAAACAGCCTTGAAACACTTTTAATTTGTCTTCATTTCTGTTGAGAAGGCGATCATGGTGATCATGTTTGTCGTCATCCAAGAATATGGCGCTCAGAGGCAGTGGTAGAGGTGAAATTGAAGCTTAACTTGCCAACCAGCACTTTCTAAAAGATGTTTTATCTTCTAAAAGACAATTTAATCCTGATTGGAGGAAACACCAGGTCAGAGGTAGCTTGTAATGTACCCATTTCCATGCCCTAGTGACTCCGACGGGATCAAAATCATTACTGTGTGCTCATAAGTGCTCACTCTGAGCAATAAACAAAACACCTTTCTCTCTCTGCTGAAAAGGATTGGTTTGACTGGAAGACTGGAAGTTTCTGACTATCTGGAGAGTCGTTCTCTCTCTCTCTCTCCACGTTGGACCTGTCTGGTCAGGAGAGGGACGTGTCTGCTGATGATGGTGCTGGCCTCTGTGCACTGACATTAACCCATGGTAATGGAGCATTACAGAGTTGCCTAATCAGGTACATCACATTCTCATACTGGAGAACAGCACCTGAGCTCACCGCACCACTGGCCTGCTGCCAGTCCACAAGGGAGGATGAGGCAATCAGACCTCACACTCACACACACACGCACGCACGCACGCACACACACACACACACACACTCAAATAAACTCACACAAACACACTCTCACACAGACCTCACACTCACACACACACACACACACACTCAAATAAACTCACACAAACACACTCTCACACAGACCTCACACTCACACACACACACACACGCACACGCACACGCACACGCACACACACACTCAAATAAACTCACACAAACACACTCAAACACACTGACACAAAGCACTGACACAGAGACACACACCTGGGAGCAGAGAGAAGCTGATTGTGGAGGTTTTGCCTGTGTCTGTGTGTCTGTCTCTCCGGGTTGCACAGCTGCAATACAGGTTTAATTGGGTTTAATCCCTCTCACTTTCTGGAGGTTGTAAACAGGTCTTGTGCAGGCAGGGATTCAACACTCATTTCCCCGTTTCCTCACAGACACTGATGTGGGATCACCATGTGCGCCGAACATGCGCTGCATGTTACTCCCTTTTAATCATTAATCAACATGGCTGGTGCAGGCGTTACAACAAGAGGAAATTACCAGCACAAACACAAGCACAGTGAGTAATTGTATCTCTGTGTGTGTGTGTGTGCGCACGTAGGTGTGTGTGTGTGTTTCCCCAGACATCATAGGCATCTCTTTCCTTTTTTTCAGTTGAAACATTTTCATCTTTCATTTTTTTTTTGTATTTCATCTCCTGCTAATCCCCATTTTTTGAAGAACTCAAACAGAATGGCCATGCAGGATTACCCACTGTAGTGGAAGACAGATCTGCAGATTAAACTGCATAAAGTCCAGGAACAGCTGTGCTTCTGAAACGAGCCCCCCTCCCCCACAGCTTTTAGTTCACTTCGCCTGTGGCCTTCACTCTTTCACTAGGCCTAGCAGAAATTCAGCACTCTGGCTGAGTGTGTGTGTGTGTGTGTGTGTGTGTCTGTGTGCATCTGTGTGTCTGTGTGCATCTGTGTGTCTGTGTCTGTGTGTGTGTGTGCTGAGGGGTTGCATTTATTGTCTTTTTGTGCTTTTCAAGAACCAGGTAAAATTCAGGATGGGTCTCTGGAAGTGAAGATTCCCCAAGCCGTTATACTGAAACCCATTTGCATGGGAGAGACAAGTTTACCGCTTTCAGACCTTGTCATGAAAATGTAAAGCCCAAAAATGCAAAAAGTGCAATATTAATGTATGTATAAAACTCTAATTCTTAAATGTCAGTTTTGTAGAACCCCTCAAAAAAGTAAATCATGAAAAAAAAACAAAAGAGGCTCCTTTCAAGTCTGTTGGAAGTTGGTTTTTCTGAAGGGGCAGTTTGACTCATGCACCCTGCCTCTGTCTCTCTGTCTCTCTCTCTCTCTCTCTCTCTTTCTCTCTCCCTCTCTTTTTCTCTCAGTGTGTCTACTTCTCACATTATCTCCATGAGTGCTCAGCACGCTGTGGTTTGACACTGCTCTTCTCTCTGTTTGTGTGAGGTACAGCGTTGCACTGCATTGTGGGACAGTGAAGGGGGTGGGGGGAGGCTGGGGGGGTGAGCTTCTGTGAAATGATCACCCCACTCCATCCCTGCCACTGTGAAGCGACCAAGAGTCAGAGCACCTGCTCTATTTTCCACTGCCCACCACACACTGTCGGACACTTTACCTCTCTCCATAGACTCTTTTAATTAGGCATTAATTGCTCAATTAAGTGGGATCATCAATGAGAGAGCAAGGGGTTGGTGGGGAGGGGGGAAGGGGGGGGGTCAAGAAAGTGAGAGTGTGGGATGTGAACTGCAAAGATGAAGGGCTGGAATTGAAATACAGTTTTGCTATTCACGGTGTTGCTGAAGAACACCGAGTGAAATTGGGCCATTTGTTTCCACGAATCCCTCCTGTGTCCCCCCAATTCCCACTACGCTGGGCCCTGACCCCCACGTCAATGCTCATTGGTCAGCAGCCAGAACAGGTGCGAAGAAAATGCATGCTTCCAGAAATGTCATCTCTGAATAGTTTTTAGACAAGATTAACTACCTTTGCTGGCAGACTGTATGCAGTACATCTAACGTGCGTCTAATTATCACATCATAGAATTTATAATTGGTATATACTGTACCTAATACACAAATCCTGTGCATTGTCACATCTCTGATGGCTGACAATAACTGTAATACAATGCTAAATGCATCTGCCTTTCTACAATCACCAGGACAAAATGACAAGCATAAATCTCAGTGGATCTGAACTGAGCCAAACCAATAACCACGACTGCCAAACCAACAAGCCATACCAGTAACTAAACCGCAAGCAGCCTGTGCCATGGCTGTAAAGATGGACCAAGAGCTGACATGAAGCACGTACCGCGGACAACGGGAGTGACGACAAGAGTTGATTACATTTCCATGGGGACTGCCTACTCTGCCGTGCGCTCATCGCCTGGCCTGCCGCAGCCACACCGAGCCCAGTCTAGCGGGACGTGCGGTAATGCCCTCTTCAAACGGCAGACTGACTCACAATGCACTCAAACGGGAGCGAGGAGATAATCCTGTTTTGAGGCTGGGTGGAAGTGTTTTTCAGCGCCGAGGGAACGAGGAGAAAGGTACCATCCAGGGGTCTCCTGTCCCACATCATTCAGTCTCCGAGGCACCGCGGTGCTGAGAGGATGAGGGAGGAAGAGGAGATGCCCAGAGGGAGGCCCCTGAAATTACTTGGAGCTCTTTGTTACACAGGGCGCCTCCCTACAGGGCACTTATACCCTTTCCATTTCTCTCTTCTCTCCCCTCTCACCATCAGTCAGCCAGAGTGCGTGAGTGTGTGAGGGAGGAACAGCAGGAATGTGTGTGAGTAATTGTGAGAGAATGCGTGTGTGTGTGTGTGTGTGTGTGTGTGTGTGTGAATGTGAGAGAGAGCGAAAGAGAATGAGTGTGTGTGTGTATGTGTGTATGAGAGTGTGTGTGTGAATGTGACAGAGAGCAAAAGAGAGAGTGTGTGTGTGTGTGTGTGTGAGAGTAAGTGTGTGTGTGAATGTGACAGAGAGCAAAAGAGAGAGAGAGTGTGTGTGTGTGTGTGTGTGTGTGTGAGAGTAAGTGTGTGTGTGAATGTGAGAGAGAGCGAAAGAGAATGAGTGTGTGTATGTGTGTGTGTGTGCGTGTGTGTATGTGTGTTTTGTGCCAATGTGATTGTGTGTGTGTGAACGTGAGAGAGAGTGAGTGTGTGGGTGTGTGTGCGTGTATGAGTGATCGAACCGGCATCACTTCTACCCATTCCAGAGCGGCAGCGCCTGTGGAGACCAGCGGGTCTGAGAGGCTGGGGAAGATAACGCCGACCCCAGAGATCTCCCGGGAGAGAGACTGGAAGGGAGGCATCAGAGCGCGGGCCTTTGTGTCAGATCAGCGGGAGAACAACCTCCTCTCATTCCACCCTCCATGTGAGCTCTCCCCTGAGAAAAATAATAACGCAGCAAACTCATTCAGAAACACCCAGGGAAGCGGCGGGACTCATCAAAGGACAAATAAAATAATAAAACATCA